>NC_140441.1:44882712-44957712 GCF_963576455.1 Neolamprologus multifasciatus
TTTTGAAGATGGCCTCAGGAACCAGCACAGGGCCTGGTGTGGTGTAGTTAGCCTCGGCCAGCAGCACTGGCCCTGGTGTGTTGTAGGTGGCCTCAGCCAGCAGAACAAGACATTGGTGAAAACAGCCAAAAGCAATGTCGTTAATGTGCCCTCATTAATGGGCAGCTGCTTTGGGTCTTTTAATACACCCCTTCTCTGGATCAAAAGCAGTTCAATGACATGAAAATTAAAGGCTTACAGCACCAGGTATTCCCAGGCAGTCTCCCATCCAAGTACTAACCAAGCCCAGCCCTGCTTAGCTTCCGAGATCAGACGAGGTCAGGCGTGCTCAGGGTGGTATGGCCGTAAGCTGCTGCCCACAGCACAATGTGTCAATTTATGGAATCAAGTGATGAGGTGGCCAGTACCTGAAGTTACGAACACAATCCTATAACCCTACCTGCATGCTTGCCTAATACCCTAACCCAAAGACTCAGTTTAGCATTTATCCAGCAGCACAGGCCCTGGATTTTTGAAGATGGCCTCAGGAACCAGCACAGGGCCTGGTGTGGTGTAGTTAGCCTCAGCCACCAGCACTGGCCCTGGTGTGTTGTAGGTGGCCTCAGCCAGCAGAACAAGACATTGGTGAAAACAGCCAAAAGCAATGTCGTTAATGTGCCCTCATTAATGGGCAGCTGCTTTGGGTCTTTTAATACACCCCTTCTCTGGATCAAAAGCAGTTCAATGACATGAAAATGAAAGGCTTACAGCACCAGGTATTCCCAGGCAGTCTCCCATCCAAGTACTAACCAAGCCCAGCCCTGCTTAGCTTCCGAGATCAGACGAGGTCAGGCGTGCTCAGGGTGGTATGGCCGTAAGCAGCTGCCCACAGCACAATGTGTCAATTTATGGAATCAAGTGATGAGGTGGCCAGTACCTGAAGTTACAAACACAATCCTATAACCCTACCTGCATGCTTGCCTAATACCCTAACCCAAAGACTCAGTTTAGCATTTATCCAGCAGCACAGGCCCTGGATTTTTGAAGATGGCCTCAGGAACCAGCACAGGGCCTGGTGTGGTGTAGTTAGCCTCGGCCAGCAGCACTGGCCCTGGTGTGTTGTAGGTGGCCTCAGCCAGCAGAACAAGACATTGGTGAAAACAGCCAAAAGCAATGTCGTTAATGTGCCCTCATTAATGGGCAGCTGCTTTGGGTCTTTTACAGTTTTTTCTGATTGCTTAAGCACATTTTTTGTAACTATTGGCTTTTTTTGCAAAACTCTACACACAAATAAGAAAACCTGTCACCCAATTATCAAAACATTGTAGTTCTCTTGCAAAAGCGAACACAGCTAGATTAACTCTTCACACCTTCGTAAAAATGGTGTTTTTGTATCAAACAGTACACACAAGCCATCATCTACTAAGCACACAATGCGCCAACTGCACACTGATGGTATGAATACAAAACACATCTGGCTTTTGCTTTCTCTGTGCACAACGTAGGCTATGTCAGTTTGAGCTCATACTTTTGTCATAGATCCATAAGCATAGACGGATCCAAACTTCAAGTACTGGTGTTTATTCACACACATCAAAACAAACACAAGTGTTTATTACCAAGTATAGGATTATTTGCAATCGCCATATTGACTATATGGGTTTCTTGGTCTGCAGTGAACATGCTTCCTCTGCCCCAGCATGTGGTCGTCTAGCAATTCTGTAAAGTAACAATTTCAGTATTTTTACATCTATGGTATTGTTGTGTTTCTCATCAGCATATGGCAGTGCTACAAAACTTAGTGCAAAGTGACTGTACCAACCGATTCTAATTTCAAAATATCCTTATGTTACTTGCTACAGTGTAGCGGCTTGAGTTAGGCTGGACCCGTTGGCCAGCTCCCCTCAGGGTCATTCCACAGTTGATTACATGGTCCACTATTGTAGCTCTGATGTCATCAGCAATTCTATTTCTTACTCTTCTTACCCTTCCTCTCCCCCCTCCTCGTCCTCCTCTCCCCCCTCCTCGTCCTCATCTTGCTCCTCCTTGTCCTTGTCGTCCTCTTCTTCCTACTTCTTCACCTCCACGTCCTCTTCCTCGGCCTCCTCTACTTCTCACTCTTCCTGCTCCCTCCATTGTACTCCACACACAGAGCTTACCTGTATTATAGTGCTTAGGCTGATTGCAAAGTGAACTAATTATCTAAAAAAGTTTTCACATGTGACAGTGTGCCAGACAGTTGGCAAAATAGTGTAAATAATGGCCTTAAATGTGTATAGTTTTGCTAGGAGTGCATTGATCATTTGGAAATTGAGTGTAAAGCAGTGAGTTGTGTTTACAGTTCTGCAAAAAGAGTGCTGTGCAGTGGATTGTAGCTACAGGTTTGCAAAGTGTGTGTTACAAAATGGCAAACTAAGTGCAAAGCAGTGTTTGTGCTTTTAGTTTTGCAAACTCAGTGAGTGGTTTTGCTATAAGTATTAATAGTTTTAGAAATTGTGCTATAAGAATCACAGTTAGGGTTTAAGCATTCAGAAAAAACTGTAATACACCCCTTCTCTGGATCAAAAGCAGTTCAATTACATGAAAGACTTACAGCACCAGGTATTCCCAGACAGTCTCCCATCCAAGTACTAACCAAGCCCAGCCTTGCTTAGCTTCCGAGATCAGACGAGGTCAGGCGTGCTCAGGGTGGTATGGCCGTAAGCTGCTGCCCACAGCACAATGTGTCAATTTATGGAATCAAGTGATGAGGTGGCCAGTACCTGAAGTTACGAACACAATCCTATAACCCTACCTGCATGCTTGCCTAATACCCTAACCCAAAGACTCAGTTTAGCATTTATCCAGCAGCACAGGCCCTGGATTTTTGAAGATGGCCTCAGGAACCAGCACAGGGCCTGGTGTGGTGTAGTTAGCCTCGGCCAGCAGCACTGGCCCTGGTGTGTTGTAGGTGGCCGAGGCCAGCAGAACAAGACATTGGTGAAAACAGCCAAAAGCAATGTCGTTAATGTGCCCTCATTAATGGGCAGCTGCTTTGGGTCTTTCAATACACCCCTTCTCTGGATCAAAAGCAGTTCAATGACATGAAAATGAAAGGCTTACAGCACCAGGTATTCCCAGGCAGTCTCCCATCCAAGTACTAACCAAGCCCAGCCCTGCTTAGCTTCCGAGATCAGACGAGGTCAGGCGTGCTCAGGGTGGTATGGCCGTATGCTGCTGCCCTCAGCACAATGTGTCAATTTATGGAATCAAGTGATGAGGTGGCCAGTACCTGAAGTTATGAACATAATCCTATAACCCTACCTGCATGATTGCCTAATACCCTAACCCAAAGACTCAGTTTAGCATTTATCCAGCAGCACAGGCCCTGGATTTTTGAAGATGGCCTCAGGAACCAGCACAGGGCCTGGTGTGTTGTAGGTGGCCTCAGCCAGCAGAACAAGACATTGGTGAAAACAGCCAAAAGCAATGTCGTTAATGTGCCCTCATTAATGGGCAGCTGCTTTGGGTCTTTTAATACACCCCTTCTCTGGATCAAAAGCAGTTCAATGACATGAAAATGAAAGGCTTACAGCACCAGGTATTCCCAGGCAGTCTCCCATCCAAGTACTAACCAAGCCCAGCCCTGCTTAGCTTCCGAGATCAGACGAGGTCAGGCATGCTCAGGGTGGTATGGCCGTAAGCTGCTGTCCACAGCACAATGTGTCAATTTATGGAATCAAGTGATGAGGTGGCCAGTACCTGAAGTTACGAACACAATCCTATAACCCTACCTGCATGCTTGCTTAATACCCTAACCCAAAGACTCAGTTTAGCATTTATCCAGCAGCACAGGCCCTGGATTTTTGAAGATAGCCTCAGGAACCAGCACAGGGCCTGGTGTGGTGTATTTAGCCTCGGCCAGCAGCACTGGCCCTGGTGTGTTGTAGGTGGCCTCACCCAGCAGAACAAGACATTGGTGAAAACAGCCAAAAGCAATGTCGTTAATGTGCCCTCATTAATGGGCAGCTGCTTTGGGTCTTTTAATACACCCCTTCTCCGGATCAAAAGCAGTTCAATGACATGAAAATTAAAGGCTTACAGCACCAGGTATTCCCAGGCAGTCTCCCATCCAAGTACTAACCAAGCCCAGCCCTGCTTAGCCTCCGAGATCAGACGAGGTCAGGCGTGCTCAGGGTGGTATGGCCGTAAGCTGCTGTCCACAGCACAATGTGTCAATTTATGGAATCAAGTGATGAGGTGGCCAGTACCTGAAGTTACGAACACAATCCTATAACCCTACCTGCATGCTTGCCTAATACCCTAACCCAAAGACTCAGTTTAGCATTTATCCAGCAGCACAGGCGTTGGATTTTTGAAGATAGCCTCAGGAACCAGCACAGGGCCTGGTGTGGTGTAGTTAGCCTCGGCCAGCAGCACTGACCCTGTGTGTTGTAGGTGGCCTCAGCCAGCAGAACAAGACATTGGTGAAAACAGCCAAAAGCAATGTCGTTAATGTGCCCTCATTAATGGGCAGCTGCTTTGGGTTTTTTACAGTTTTTTCTGAATGCTTAAACCCTAACTGTGATTCTTATAGCACAATTCCTAAAACTATTAACACTTATAGCAAAACCACTCACTGAGTTTGCAAAACTAAAAGCACAAACACTGCTTTGCACTCAGTTTGCAATTTTGTAACACACACTTTGCAAAACTGTAGGCACAACTCACTGCTTACACTCAATTACCAAATTTCCAACACACTCCTAGCAAAATTATACACATGTATGGCTATCATTAACACTATTTTGCCAACTGTCTGGCACACTTTCAGATGTGAAAACTGTTTTAGATAATTAGTCCACTTTGCAATCAGCCTAAGCACTATAAACAGGCCACAGGTAAGCTGTCTATGTGGAGTACAATGGAAGGAGCAGTAAGAGTGAGAAGAGTGAGAATCAGAGGAGGCCGAGGGAGAGGACGTGGAGGTGAAGAAGCAAGAGGGTTAGAGGAAGTTAGAGGAAGAGGACAAAGAGGAGCAAGAAGAGGACGAGGAGGGGAAAGAGGAAGGGTAAGAAGAGTAAGAAACAGAATAACTGATGACATCAGGGCTACAATAGTGGACCATGTCATCAACCATGGGATGACCCTGAGGGAAGCTGGCCAACGGGTTCAGCCTAAACTGAGCCGCTACACTGTGGCAAGCATCATTAGGACATTTCGAAATGAGAATCGGTAAGTACTTTGTAGCACTGCCATACTCTAATGAGAAACACAACAGTACCATACATGCAAAAATACTGAAATTGTTACTTTACAGAATTGCTAGACGTCCAGATGTTGGGGGCAGAGGCAGAATGTTCAATTGACATCTGTACACAGAGAAAGCAAAAGCCAGATGTGTTTTGTATTCATACCATCAGTGTGCAGTTGGCGCATTGTGTGCTTAGTAGATGATGGCTTGTGTGTACTGTTTGATACGAAAACACCATTTTTACGAAGGTGTGAAGAGTTAATCTAGCTGTGTTCGCTTTTGCAAGAGAACTACAATGTTTTGATAATTGGGTGACAGGTTTTCTTATTTGTGTGTAGAGTTTTGCAAAAATAGCCAATAGTTACAAAAAATGTGCTTAAGCAATCAGAAAAAACTGTAATACACCCCTTCTCTGGATCAAAAGCAGTTCAATGACATGAAAATGAAAGGCTTACAGCACCAGGTATTCCCCCATCCAAGTACTAACCAAGCCCAGCCCTGCTTAGCTTCCGAGATCAGGCGAGGTCAGGCGTGCTCAGGGTGGGATGGCCGTAAGCTGCTGGCCGTAAGCTGCTGCCCTCAGCACAATGTGTCAATTTATGGAATCAAGTGATGAGGTGGCCAGTACCTGAAGTTACGAACACAATCCTATAACCCTACCTGCATGCTTGCCTAATACCCTAACCCAAAGACTCAGTTTAGCATTTATCCAGCAGCACGGGCCCTGGATTTTTAAAGATGGCCTCAGGAACCAGCACAGGGCCTGGTGTGGTGTAGTTATCCTCGGCCAGCAGCACTGGCCCTGGTGTGTTGTAGGTGGCCTCAGCTAGAAGAACAAGACATTGGTGAAAACAGCCAAAAGCAATGTCGTTAATGTGCCCTCATTAATGGGCAACTGCTTTGGGTCTTTTAATACACCCCTTCTCTGGATCAAAAGCAGTTCAATGACATGAAAATGAAAGGCTTACAGCACCAGGTATTCTCAGGTAGTCACCCATCCAAGTACTAACCAAGCCCAGCCCTGCTTTGCTTCCGAGATCAGACGAGGTCAGGCGTGCTCAGGGTGGTATGGCCGTAAGCTGCTGCCCACAGCACAATGTGTCAATTTATGGAATCAAGCCATGAGGTGGCCAGTACCTGAAGTTACGAACACAATCCTATAACCCTAACTGCATGCTTGCCTAATTCCCTAACCCAAAGACTCAGTTTAGCATTTATCCAGCAGCACAGGCCCTGGATTTTTGAAGATGGCCTCAGGAACCAGCACAGGGCCTGGTGTGGTGTAATTAGCCTCAGCCACCAGCACTGGCCCTGGTGTGTTGTAGGTGGCCTCAGCCAGCAGAACAAGACATTGGTGAAAACAGCCAAAAGCAATGTCGTTAATGTGCCCTCATTAATGGGCAGCTGCTTTGGGTCTTTTAATACACCCCTTCTCTGGATCAAAAGCAGTTCAATGAAATGAAAATAAAAGGCTTACAGCACCAGGTATTCCCAGGCAGTCTCCCATCCAAGTACTAACCAAGCCCAGCCCTGCTTAGCTTCCGAGATCAGACAAGGTCAGGCGTGCTCAGGGTGGTATGGCCGTAAGAAACTGCCCTCAGCACAATGTGTCAATTTATCGAATCAAGTGATGAGGTGGCCAGTACCTGAAGTTACGAACACAATCCTATAACCCTACCTGCATGCTTGCCTAATACCCTAACCCAAAGACTCAGTTTAGCATTTATCCAGCAGCACAGGCCCTGGATTTTTGAAGATGGCCTCAGGAACCAGCACAGGGCCTGGTGTGGTGTAGTTAGCCTCGGCCAGCAGCACTGGCCCTGCTGTGTTGTAGGTGGCCTCAGCCAGCAGTACAAGACACTGGTGAAAACAGCCAAAAGCAATGTCGTTAATGTGCCCTCATTAATGGGCAGCTGCTTTGGGTCTTTTAATACACCCCTTCTCTGGATCAAAAGCAGTTCAATGACATGAAAATTAAAGGCTTACAGCACCAGGTATTCACAGGCAGTCTCCCATCCAAGTACTAACCAAGCCCAGCCCTGCTTAGCTTCCGAGATCAGACGAGGTCAGGCGTGCTCAGGGTGGTATGGCCGCAAGCTGCTGCCCATAGCACAATGTGTCAATTTATGGAATCAAGCGATGAGGTGGCCAGTACCTGAACTTACGAACACAATCCTATAACCCTACCTGCATGCTTGCCTAATTCCCTAACCCAAAGACTCAGTTTAGCATTTATCCAGCAGCACAGGCCCTGGATTTTTGAAGATGGCCTCAGGAACCAGCACAGGGCCTGGTGTGGTGTAGTTAGCCTCGACCAGCAGCACTGGCCCTGGTATGTTGTAGATGGCCTCAGCCAGCAGAACAAGACATTGGTGAAAACAGCCAAAAGCAATGTCGTTAATGTGCCCTCATTAATGGGCAGCTGCTTTGGGTCTTTTAATACACCCATTCTCTGGATCAAAAGCAGTTCAATGACATGAAAATGAAAGTCTTACAGCACGAGGTATTCCCAGGCAGTCTCCCATCCAAGTACTAACCAAGCCCAGCCCTGCTTAACTTCGGAGATCAGACGAGGTCAGGCGTGCTCAGGGTGGTATGGCCGTAAGCTGCTGCCCACAGCACAATGTGTCAATTTATGGAATCAAGTGATGAGGTGGCCAGTACCTGAAGTTACGAAGACAATCCTATAACCCTACCTGCATGCTTGCCTAATACCCTAACCCAAAAACTCAGTTTAGCATTTATCCAGCAGCACAGGCCCTGGATTTTTGAAGATGGCCTCAGGAACCAGCACAGGGCCTGGTGTGGTGTAGTTAGCCTCAGCCAGCAGCACTGGCCCTGGTGTGTTGTAAGTGCCTCAGCCAGCAGAACAAGACATTGGTGAAAAAAGCCAAAAGCAATGTCGTTAATGTGCCCTCATTAATGGGCAGCTGCTTTGGGTATTTTAATACACCCCTTCTCTGGATCAAAAGCAGTTCAATGACATGAAAGGCTTACAGCACCAGGTATTCCCAGGCAGTCTCCCATCCAAGTACTAACCAAGCCCAGCCCTGCTTAGCTTCCGAGATCAGACGAGGTCAGGCATGCTCAGGGTGGTATGGCCGTAAGCTGCTGCCCACAGGACAATGTGTCAATTTATGGAAACAAGTGATGAGGTGGCCAGTACCTGAAGTTACGAACACAATCCTATAACCCTACCTGCATGCTTGCCTAATACCCTAACCCAAAGACTCAGTTTAGCATTTATCCAGCAGCACAGGCCCTGGATTTTGGAAGATGGCCTCAGGAACCAGCACAGGGCCTGGTGTGGTGTAGTTAGCCTCGGCCAGCAGCACTGGCCCTGTGTGTTGTAGGTGGCCTCAGCCAGCAGAACAAGACATTGGTGAAAACAGCCAAAAGCAATGTCGTTAATGTGCCCTCATTAATGGGCAGCTGCTTTGGGTCTTTTAATACACCCCTTCTCTGGATCAAAAGCAGTTCAATGACATGAAAATGAAAGGCTTACAGCACCAGGTATTCCTAGGCAGTCTCCCATTCAAGTACTACCCAAGCCCAGCCCTGCTTAGCTTCCGAGATCAGACGAGGTCAGGCGTGCTCAGGGTGGTATGGCCGTAAGCTGCTGCCCACAGCACAATGTGTCAATTTATGGAATCAAGTGATGAGGTGGCCAGTACCTGAAGTTACGAACACAATCCTATAACACTACCTGCATGCTTGCCTAATACCCTAACCCAAAGACTCAGTTTAGCATTTATCCAGCAGCACAGGCCCTGGATTTTTGAAGATGGACTCAGGAACCAGCACAGGGCCTGGTGTGGTGTAGTTAGCCTCGGCCAGCATCGCTGGCCCTGTGAGTTGTAGGTAGCTTCAGCCAGCAGAACAAGACATTGGTGAAAACAGCCAAAAGCAATGTCGTTAATGTGCCCTCATTAACACTAGAATTACTGAGCCTTTTTTTCCCTGCTGCAGTCCCTACTACTAGATTTACTAGCCTGCGCAGATTTGCGTAAATTCCCCCCCCGACCCTAACACCTCTTGGCACCCCGCTGAGATTTTCACAGGTCTTCAGCTCCATTGTTCTCCTGCTTTTGTTGTGCAAAGACACCCTCCCCCAACCATGAGAGATTCAGGTCTTTCCTTCCCTGCAAGGCTACTTTCCTTCCTTACTTGCAGCGTACAATACACCATGGTAGTTCTTGTCAATCCTTGTCACTACATTGCATGCCTGCCCATAAACACATATACACAGAGTTGTACATATATTTATATAGCCACACCTTACATATTATGCATAAAGTCTAGTTATACACACACACACACACATCTATATCTATATATATCTATATATATCTATATATCTATATCTATATCTCTAATATATATATATATATGTATATATATGTATATATATATATATATATATATACATATATATGTATGTATGTATAAATGTATATATATAGATATATATATGTATATATATATATATATATGTATATATATATCTGTATATATGTATATATGTATATATATGTATATATATATATGTATATATATACATATTAGAGATATATATATAGATATATATATGTAGATATAGATGTGTGTGTGTGTGTATACATACACCAATATTTTTGAATACACGTATCCATATTTATGTTTCCAGATTGTTTGTATAGTGCACTTTCTATACCCTGCTCTTTGTACAGTTTTTATTTAGCTGCTTTTGTCTTGCACTGTCCACTTTTTTGCAATGACAATGCAGATTTTCCACTTGTGGGACAAATAAATGCAGATTTGCTGTGTGTGTGTGTGTGTGTTTGTGTTTGTGCAACATTGGCATTTGTTTACTCAGATCCAAGGCAGGCAAAACCTCTGTGTTACAACCTACATAGAAAAGACACACATTCACAATATATGGGTACACAAGTCTTTTTTATTTCAAAGTATTTCCGACTTTACAGCGTTTGCAGACCCAGTGTCCATCATCCCTGCATTTGGCACAAGTGAATTTCTGACATGTTGCACAGGTAAACCTGCTGCGATTCCTGTTGCAGCTCTCTTGCACCTGGCACTGCGTTGTCTTTACAGTCCCTGGCACAGCAGCTGCAGCAGCTTCAGCAGCCTGCCTCTGTGCTAATATTTCCTTGAGCTGCATGAATCAGCAACGAAGTTGCTGAGCTAGAAGACTCAGAAACAATCTTCTTTTGCCTGTCCACCCTGTACATGCCTTGTACAAAATGTAGGCATTCACCGCCGCCAGGTCCAGCATATTGTAGAAAGCCGCTACTGGCCACCTGCATGTTGCTGCTCTTACGGAATACATCCGTGCCATTTGGTCAACACGTCTACACCACACTGTAAAAGCAGAGAGAGAGTCATGAGTATATGTTTTTTTCTATAGGCCTGTATAGCACACATCAGAAAACATTGTAGCACTGGTTTAAAATTGTACACACATTCACATACCTTCATGTGGTTATAGTCTGCTATCGTGTTGGGTTTCCTCTTTCTGTCGTCACCGATCGTCACGTCTTGGTGCATGGAACTTGGAACACACACAGTCTTGTTTTTTTAGGTGCATAAATTGTCAAGGAGACACCGCCACTTCTAAGCACTGAAGTGGAGAATACCTCTCGCTTTGCAGTATCTTTTGCAAGTTGAGGAAGTTCACGCCGGACTTTATTCACCGTGCCCAGTAACGTTGTTTTGCGCTGCAGCAGTCTGTGCGACAGTGACAGTGAAGTAAAGAAATTGTCCGTTGTGACGTTTCTCCCATCATCCAAAAACGGCTCCATCAGTTTCATGACCACGTTCTCTGCCAGCCTCTCTCCCTTCTGATGACTGGGGTCCTTTCCCAAGTAAGGAGATGCACTGCAGACATATTTGGTGTCCAAATCCGTGGTCATCCAGAACTTGATCCCAAATTTGTCTGGCTTGGTTGCGATATACTGTGTGAATGGACAACAAACCTTGGTAGGGAACAGCTGTTCATCTATGGTCATGTGTTCTCCTGGAGTGAAACTCTTAGCACAGTTCTCGTTGAAGCGTGTCCAGATGTCTGAGATCGCCGCAAATTTGTCTGTTTTCACCCGTTCTGCCCGCGTGTCCCTGTCATCAAATCGAAGGTGCATAATTGAAATGAATCTATCTCGGGGCATTGTCTCTTTGATTACTGACACCAGAAATCCTCCTGACCAGCAATCCACAATGGCACCAACAGGACACATGATTGCTCTTACAAACAGGATTGAAATGAATGCCATCAGTTCATGAACTGACAAATTCCAGTCCGGCTCTGTTCTGCGGGCTTGATGTACCGTACAGTCTCTGATGGTCTGCAGCATTCCCACGTCTAACAGGCAAAGGAAGCTTTGGAGCACACTTGTAATCTTACGTTGTCAGAAGATAAACAAATAGAGAATGGTAAATTTACATGAACTTCACTCTAAATGGGTTTATATAACCCATATGTAATATGGCAATGAGGTGTGAATGTGTGTCTTTTATATTTGCAGGTCAGTCAATGTGTGGGATATTTTGTATAGATACGGCAGGCATTTCTGAAAGTTGTAACACAGAGGTTTGGCCTGACTTGATTCTGAGCAACTCAGAGTAAACAAATGCAAATGTGCCAGGCCTCAAGGATAATGGGTGGTTTGCACAACAAAAGCTGGAGGAGAAACGAGCTGACGACCTGTGAAAATCTCAGCAGGGGTGATTAACACCTCGGGACTTGCACCAGAAAATAAAAAAGCCAGTAATTCTAGGGGGAGTTGGGTTTAGGGAAGTTACGCAAATTTGCGCAGGTTAGTAAACCTAGTGTTAATGGGCAGCTGCTTTGGATCTTTTAATACACCCCTTCTCTGGATCAAAAGCAGTTCAATGACATGAAAATGAAAGGCTTACAGCACCAGGTATTCCCAGGCAGTCTCCCATCCAAGTACTAACCAAGCCCAGCCCTGCTTAGCTTCCGAGATCAGACGAGGTCAGGCGTGCTCAGGGTGGTATGGCCGTAAGCTGCTGACCACAGCACAATGTGTCAATTTATGGAATCAAGCGATGAGGTGGCCAGTACCTGAAGTTACGAACACAATCCTATAACCCTACCTGCATGCTTGCCTAATACCCTAACGCAAAGACTCAGTTTAGCATTTATCTAGCAGCACAGGCCCTGGATTTTTGAAGATGGCCTCAGGAACCAGCACAGGGCCTGGTGTGGTGTAGTTAGCCTCGGCCAGCAGCACTGGCCCTGGTGTGTTGTAGGTGGCCTCAGCCAGCAGAACAAGACATTGGTGAAAACAGCCAAAAGCAATGTCGTTAATGTGCCCTCATTAATGGGCAGCTGCTTTGGGTCTTTTAACAGACCCCTTCTCTGGATCAAAAGCAGTTCACTGACATGAAAATGAAAGGCTTACAGCACCAGGTATTCCCAGGCAGTCTCCCATCCAAGTACTAACCAAGCCCAGCCCTGCTTAGCTTCCGAGATCAGACGAGGTCAGGCGTGCTCAGGGTGGTATGGCCGTAAGCTGCTGCCCACAGCACAATGTGTCAATTTATGGAATCAAGCGATGAGGTGGCCAGTACCTGAAGTTACGAACACAATCCTATAACCCTACCTGCATGCTTGCCTAATACCCTAACCCAAAGACTCAGTTTAGCATTTATCCAGCAGCACAGGCCCTGGATTTTTGAAGATGGCCTCAGGAACCAGCACAGGGCCTGGTGTGGTGTAGTTAGCCTCGGCCAGCAGCACTGGCCCTGGTGTGTTGTAGGTGGCCTCAGCCAGCAGAACAAGACATTGGTGAAAACAGCCAAAAGCAATGTCGTTAATGTGCCCTCATTAATGGGCAGCTGCTTTGGGTCTTTTAATACACCCCTTCTCTGGATCAAAAGCAGTTCAATGACATGAAAATGAAGGCTTACAGCACCAGGTATTCCCAGGCAGTCTCCCATCCAAGTACTAACCAAGCCCAGCCCTGCTTAGCTTCCGAGATCAGACGAGGTCAGGCGTGCTCAGGGTGGTATGGCCGTAAGCTGCTGCCCACAGCACAATGTGTCAATTTATGGAATCAAGTGATGAGGTGGCCAGTACCTGAAGTTACGAACACAATCCTATAACCCTACCTGCATGCTTGCCTAATACCCTAACCCAAAGACTCAGTTTAGCATTTATCCAGCAGCACAGGCCCTGGATTTTTGAAGATGGCCTCAGGAACCAGCACAGGGCCTGGTGTGGTGTAGTTAGCCTCGGCCAGCAGCACTGGCCCTGGTGTGTTGTAGGTGGCCTCAGCCAGCAGAACAAGACATTGGTGAAAACAGCCGAAAGCAATGTCGTTAATGTGCCCTCATTAATGGGCAGCTGCTTTGGGTCTTTTAACAGACCCCTTCTCTGGATCAAAAGCAGTTCACTGACATGAAAATGAAAGGCTTACAGCACCAGGTGTTCCCAGGCAGTCTCCCATCCAAGTACTAACCAAGCCCAGCCCTGCTTAGCTTCCGAGATCAGACGAGGTCAGGCGTGCTCAGGGTGGTATGGCCGTAAGCTGCTGCCCACAGCACAATGTGTCAATTTATGGAATCAAGCGATGAGGTGGCCAGTACCTGAAGTTACGAACACAATCCTATAACCCTACCTGCATGCTTGCCTAATACCCTAACCCAAAGACTCAGTTTAGCATTTATCCAGCAGCACAGGCCCTGGATTTTTGAAGATGGCCTCAGGAACTAGCACAGGGCCTGGTGTGGTGTAGTTAGCCTCGGCCAGCAGCGCTGGCCCTGTGTGTTGTAGGTGGCCTCAGCCAGCAGAACAAGACATTGGTGAAAACAGCCAAAAGCAATGTCGTTAATGTGCCCTCATTAATGGGCAGCTGCTTTGGGTCTTTTAATACAGCCCTTCTCTGGATCAAAAGCAGTTCAATGACATGAAAATGAAAGGCTTACAGCACCAGGTATTCCCAGGCAGTCTCCCATCCAAGTACTAACCAAGCCCAGCCCTGGTTTGCGTCCGAGATCAGACGAGTTCAGGCGTGCTCAGGGTGGTATGGCCGTAAGCTGCTGCCCACAGCACAATGTGCCAATTTATGGAATCAAGTGATGAGGTGGCCAGTACCTGAAGTTACGAACACAATCCTATAACCGTACCTGCATGCTTGCCTAATACCCTAACCCAAAGACTCAGTTTAGCATTTATCCAGCAGCACAGGCCCTGGATTTTTGAAGATGGCCTCAGGAACCAGCACAGGGCCTAGTGTGGTGTAGTTAGCCTCGGCCAGCAGCACTGGCCCTGCTGTGTTGTAGTTGGCCTCAGCCAGCAGAACAAGACATTGGTGAAAACAGCCAAAAGCAATGTCGTTAATGTGCCCTCATTAATGGGCAGCTGCTTTGGGTATTTTAATACAGCCCTTCTCTGGATCAAAAGCAGTTCAATGACATGAAAATGAAATGAAAGGCTTACAGCACCAGGTATTCCCAGGCAGTCTCCCATCCAAGTACTAACCAAGCCCAGCCCTGCTTAGCTTCCGAGATCAGACGAGGTCAGGCGTGCTCAGGGTGGTATGGCCGTAAGCTGCTGCCCACAGCACAATGTGTCAATTTATGGAATCAAGTGATGAGGTGGCCAGTACCTGAAGTTACGAACACAATCCTATAACCCTACCTGCATGCTTGCCTAATACCCTAACCCAAAGACTCAGTTTAGCATTTATCCAGCAGCACAGGCCCTGGATTTTTGAAGATGGCCTCAGGAACCAGCACAGGGCCTGGTGTGGTGTAGTTAGCCTCGGCCAGCAGCACTGGCCCTGGTGTGTTGTAGGTGGCCTCAGCCAGCAGAACAAGGCATTGGTGAAAACAGCCAAAAGCAATGTCGTTAATGTGCCCTCATTAATGGGCAGCTGCTTTGGGTCTTTTAATACACCCCTTCTCTGGATCAAAAGCAGTTCAATGACATGAAAATGAGAGGCTTACAGCATCAGGTATTCCCAGGCAGTCTCCCATCCAAGTACTAACCAAGCCCAGCCCTGCTTAGCTTCCGAGATCAGACGAGTTCAGGCGTGCTCAGGGTGGTATGGCCGTAAGCTGCTGCCCACAGCACAATGTGCCAATTTATGGAATCAAGTGATGAGGTGGCCAGTACCTGAAGTTACGAACACAATCCTATAACCCTACCTGCATGCTTGCCTAATACCCTAACCCAAAGACTCAGTTTAGCATTTATCCAGCAGCACAGGCCCTGGATTTTTGAAGATGGCCTCAGGAACCAGCACAGGGCCTAGTGTGGTGTAGTTAGCCTCGGCCAGCAGCACTGGCCCTGGTGTGTTGTAGTTGGCCTCAGCCAGCAGAACAAGACATTGGTGAAAACAGCCAAAAGCAATGTCGTTAATGTGCCCTCATTAATGGGCAGCTGCTTTGGGTCTTTTAATACACCCCTTCTCTGGATCAAAAGCAGTTCAATGACATGAAAATTAAAGGCTTACAGCACCAGGTATTCCCAGGCAGTCTCCCATCCAAGTACTAACCAAGCCCAGCCCTGCTTAGCTTCCGAGATCAGACGAGGTCAGGCGTGCTCAGGGTGGTATGGCCGTAAGCTGCTGCCCACAGCACAATGTGTCAATTTATGGAATCAAGTGATGAGGTGGCCAGTACCTGAAGTTACGAACACCATCCTATAACCCTACCTGCATGCTTGCCTAATACCCTAACCCAAAGACTCAGTTTAGCATTTATCCAGCAGCACAGGCCCTGGATTTTTGAAGATGGCCTCAGGAACCAGCACAGGGCCTGGTGTGGTGTAGTTAGCCTCGGCCAGCAGCACTGGCCCTGGTGTGTTGTAGGTGGCCTCAGCCAGCAGAACAAGGCATTGGTGAAAACACCCAAAAGCAATGTCGTTAATGTGCCCTCATTAATGGGCAGCTGCTTTGGGTCTTTTAATACACCCCTTCTCTGGATCAAAAGCAGTTCCACGACATGAAAAAGAAATGCTTACAGCACCAGGTATTCCCAGGCAGTCTCCCATCCAAGTACTAACCAAGCCCAGCCCTGCTTAACTTCCGAGATCAGACGAGGTCAGGCGTGCTCAGGGTGGTATGGCCGTAAACTGCTATCCACAGCACAATGTGTCAATTTATGGAATCAAGTGATGAGGTGGCCAGTACCTGAGCTTACGAACACAATCCTATAACCCTACCTGCATGCTTGCCTAATACCCTAACCCAAATCCTCAGTTTAGCATTTATCCAGCAGCACAGGCCCTGGATTTTTGAAGATGGCCTCAGGAACTAGCACAGGGCCTGGTGTGGTGTAGTTAGCCTCGGCCAGCAGCGCTGGCCCTGTGTGTTGTAGGTGGCCTCGGCCAGCAGAACAAGACATTGGTGAAAACAGCCAAAAGCAATGTCGTTAATGTGCCCTGATTAATGGGCAGCTGCTTTGGGTCTTTTAATACACCCCTTCTCTGGATCAAAAGCAGTTCAATGACATGAAAATGAAAGGCTTACAGCACCAAGTATTCCCAGGCAGTCTCCCATCCAAGTACTAACCAAGCCCAGCCCTGCTTAACTTTCGAGATCAGACGAGGTCAGGCGTGCTCAGGGTGGTATGGCCGTAAGCTGCTGCCCACAGCACAATGTGTCAATTTATGGAATCAAGTGATGAGGTGGCCAGTACCTGAAGTTACGAACACAATCCTATAACCCTACCTGCATGCTTGCCTAATACCCTAACCCAAAGACTCAGTTTAGCATTTATCCAGCAGCACAGGCCCTGGATTTTTGAAGATGGCCTCAGGAACCAGCACAGGGCCTGGTGTGGTGTAGTTAGCCTCGGCCAGCAGCACTGGCCCTGGTGTGTTGTAGGTGGCCTCAGCCAGCAGAACAAGGCATTGGTGAAAACAGCCAAAAGCAATGTCGTTAATGTGCCCTCATTAATGGGCAGCTGCTTTGGGTCTTTTAATACACCCCTTCTCTGGATCAAAAGCAGTTCAATGACATGAAAATGAGAGGCTTACAGCATCAGGTATTCCCAGGCAGTCTCCCATCCAAGTACTAACCAAGCCCAGCCCTGCTTAGCTTCCGAGATCAGACGAGTTCAGGCGTGCTCAGGGTGGTATGGCCGTAAGCTGCTGTCCACAGCACAATGTGTCAATTTATGGAATCAAGTGATGAGGTGGCCAGTACCTGAAGTTACGAACACAATCCTATAACCCTACCTGCATGCTTGCCTAATACCCTAACCCAAAGACTCAGTTTAGCATTTATCCAGCAGCACAGGCCCTGGATTTTTGAAGATGGCCTCAGGAACCAGTACAGGGCCTGGTGTGGTGTAGTTAGCCTCAGCCAGCAGCACTGGCCCTGGTGTGTTGTAGTTGGCCTCAGCCAGCAGAACAAGACATTGGTGAAAACAGCCAAAAGCAATGTCGTTAATGTGCCCTCATTAATGGGCAGCTGCTTTGGGTCTTTTAATACACCCCTTCTCTGGATCAAAAGCAGTTCAATGACATGAAAATGAAAGGCTTACAGCACCAGGTATTCCAGGCAGTCTCCCATCCAAGTACTAACCAAGCCCAGCCCTGCTTAGCTTCCGAGATCAGACGAGGTCAGGCGTGCTCAGGGTGGTATGGCCGTAAGCTGCTGCCCACAGCACAATGTGTCAATTTATGGAATCAAGCCATGAGGTGGCCAGTACCTGAAGTTACGAACACAATCCTATAACCCTAACTGCATGCTTGCCTAATTCCCTAACCCAAAGACTCAGTTTAGCATTTATCCAGCAGCACAGGCCCTGGATTTTTGAAGATGGCCTCAGGAACCAGCACAGGGCCTGGTGTGGTGTAGTTAGCCTCGGCCAGCAGCAGTGGCCCTGGTGTGTTGTAGGTGTCTCAGCCAGCAGAACAAGACATTGGTGAAAACAGCCAAAAGCAATGTTGTTAATGTGCCCTCATTAATGGGCAGCTGCTTTGGGTCTTTTAATACACCCCTTCTCTGGATCAAAAGCAGTTCAATGACATGAAAATTAAAGGCTTACAGCACCAGGTATTCCCAGGCAGTCTCCCATCCAAGTACTAACCAAGCCCAGCCCTGCTTAGCTTCCGAGGTCAGACGAGGTCAGGCGTGCTCAGGGTGGTATGGCCGTAAGCTGCTGCCCATAGCACAATGTGTCAATTTAAGGAATCAAGCGATGAGGTGGCCAGTACCTGAAGTTACGAACACAATCCTATAACCCTACCTGCATGCTTGCCTAATACCCTAACCCAAAGACTCAGTTTAGCATTTATCTAGCAGCACAGGCCCTGGATTTTTGAAGATGGCCTCAGGAACCAGCACAGGGCCTGGTGTGGTGTAGTTAGCCTCGGCCAGCAGCACTGGCCCTGGTGTGTTGTAGGTGGCCTCAGCCAGCAGAACAAGACATTGGTGAAAACAGCCAAAAGCAATGTCGTTAATGTGCCCTCATTAATGGGCAGCTGCTTTGGGTCTTTTAATACAGACCCCTTCTCTGGATCAAAAGCAGTTCACTGACATGAAAATGAAAGGCTTACAGCACCAGGTATTCCCAGGCAGTCTCCCATCCAAGTACTAACCAAGCCCAGCCCTGCTTAGCTTCTGAGATCAGACGAGGTCAGGCGTGCTCAGGGTGGTATGGCCGTAAGCTGCTGCCCACAGCACAATGTGCCAATTTATGGAATCAAGTGATGAGGTAGCCAGTACCTGAAGTTACGAACACAATCCTATAACCCTACCTGCATGCTTGCCTAATACCCTAACCCAAAGACTCAGTTTAGCATTTATCCAGCAGCACAGGCCCTGGATTTTTGAAGATGGCCTCAGGAACCAGCACAGGGCCTGGTGTGGTGTAGTTAGCCTCAGCCACCAGCACTGGCCCTGGTGTGTTGTAGGTGGCCTCAGCCAGCAGAACAAGACATTGGTGAAAACAGCCAAAAGCAATGTCGTTAATGTGCCCTCATTAATGGGCAGCTGCTTTGGGTCTTTTAATACACCCCTTCTCTGGATCAAAAGCAGTTCAATGACATGAAAATAAAAGGCTTACAGCACCAGGTATTCCCAGGCAGTCTCCCATCCAAGTACTAACCAAGCCCAGCCCTGCTTAGCTTCCGAGATCAGACAAGGTCAGGCGTGCTCAGGGTGGTATGGCCGTACGAAACTGCCCTCAGCACAATGTGTCAATTTATCGAAACAAGTGATGAGGTGGCCAGTACCTGAAGTTACGAACACAATCCTATAACCCTACCTGCATGCTTGCCTAATACCCTAACCCAAAGACTCAGTTTAGCATTTATCCAGCAGCACAGGCCCTGGATTTTTGAAGATGGCCTCAGGAACCAGCACAGGGCCTGGTGTGGTGTAGTTAGCCTCGGCCAGCAGCACTGGCCCTGGTGTGTTGTAGGTGGCCTCAGCCAGCAGTACAAGACATTGGTGAAAACAGCCAAAAGCAATGTCGTTAATGTGCCCTCATTAATGGGCAGCTGCTTTGGGTCTTTTAATACACCCCTTCTCTGGATCAAAAGCAGTTCAATGACATGAAAATTAAAGGCTTACAGCACCAGGTATTCACAGGCAGTCTCCCATCCAAGTACTAACCAAGCCCAGCCCTGCTTAGCTTCCGAGATCAGACGAGGTCAGGCGTGCTCAGGGTGGTATGGCCGCAAGGTGCTGCCCATAGCACAATGTGTCAATTTATGGAATCAAGTGATGAGGTGGCCAGTACCTGAAGTTACGAACACAATCCTATAACCTTACCTGCATGCTTGCCTAATACCCTAACCCAAAGACTCAGTTTAGCATTTATCCAGCAGCACAGGCCCTGGATTTTTGAAGATGGCCTCAGGAACCAGCACAGGGCCTGGTGTGGTGTAGTTAGCCTCGGCCAGCAGCACTGGCCCTGGTGTGTTGTAGGTGGCCTCAGCCAGCAGAACAAGACATTGGTGAAAACAGCCAAAAGCAATGTCGTTAATGTGCCCTCATTAATGGGCAGCTGCTTTGGGTCTTTTAATACACCCCTTCTCTGGATCAAAAGCAGTTCAATGACATGAAAATGAAAGGCTTACAGCACCAGGTATTCC
This sequence comes from Neolamprologus multifasciatus, assembly GCF_963576455.1. Classification (NCBI taxonomy): domain Eukaryota; kingdom Metazoa; phylum Chordata; class Actinopteri; order Cichliformes; family Cichlidae; genus Neolamprologus; species Neolamprologus multifasciatus. The sequence continues at coordinate 44,902,995 of NC_140441.1, forward strand.
CAGGCAGTCTCCCATCCAAGTACTAACCAAGCCCAGCCCTGCTTAGCTTCCGAGATCAGACGAGGTCAGGCGTGCTCAGTGTGGTATGGCCGTAAGCTGCTGCCCACAGCACAATGTGTCAATTTATGGAATCAAGCGATGAGGTGGCCAGTACCTGAAGTTACGAACACAATCCTATAACCCTACCTGCATGCTTGCCTAATTCCCTAACCCAATGACTCAGTTTAGCATTTATCCAGCAGCACAGGCCCTGGATTTTTGAAGATGGCCTCAGGAACCAGCACAGGGCCTGGTGTGGTGTAGTTAGCCTCGGCCAGCAGCACTGGCCCTGGTGTGTTGTAGATGGCCTCAGCCAGCAGAACAAGACATTGGTGAAAACAGCCAAAAGCAATGTCGTTAATGTGCCCTCATTAATGGGCAGCTGCTTTGGGTCTTTTAATACACCCCTTCTCTGGATCAAAAGCAGTTCAATGACATGAAAATGAAAGGCTTACAGCACGAGGTATTCCCAGGCAGTCTCCCATCCAAGTACTAACCAAGCCCAGCCCTGCTTAACTTCGGAGATCAGACGAGGTCAGGCGTGCTCAGGGTGGTATGGCCGTAAGCTGCTGCCCACAGCACAATGTGTCAATTTATGGAATCAAGTGATGAGGTGGCCAGTACCTGAAGTTACGAACACAATCCTATAACCCTACCTGCATGCTTGCCTAATACCCTAACCCAAAAACTCAGTTTAGCATTTATCCAGCAGCACAGGCCCTGGATTTTTGAAGATGGCCTCAGGAACCAGCACAGGGCCTGGTGTGGTGTAGTTAGCCTCAGCCAGCAGCACTGGCCCTGGTGTGTTGTAAGTGCCTCAGCCAGCAGAACAAGACATTGGTGAAAAAAGCCAAAAGCAATGTCGTTAATGTGCCCTCATTAATGGGCAGCTGCTTTGGGTATTTTAATACACCCCTTCTCTGGATCAAAAGCAGTTCAATGACATGAAAGGCTTACAGCACCAGGTATTCCCAGGCAGTCTCCCATCCAAGTACTAACCAAGCCCAGCCCTGCTTAGCTTCCGAGATCAGACGAGGTCAGGTGTGCTCAGGGTGGTATGGCCGTAAGCTGCTGCCCACAGGACAATGTGTCAATTTATGGAATCAAGTGATGAGGTGGCCAGTACCTGAAGTTACGAACACAATCCTATAACCCTACCTGCATGCTTGCCTAATACCCTAACCCAAAGACTCAGTTTAGCATTTATCCAGCAGCACAGGCCCTGGATTTTTGAAGATGGCCTCAGGAACCAGCACAGGGCCTGGTGTGGTGTAGTTTGCCTCGGCCAGCAGCACTGGCCCTGGTGTGTTGTAGGTGGCCTCAGCCAGCAGAACAAGACATTGGTGAAAACAGCCAAAAGCAATGTCGTTAATGTGCCCTCATTAATGGGCAACTGCTTTGGGTCTTTTAATACAGCCCTTCTCTGGATCAAAAGCAGTTCAATGACATGAAAGTGAAAGGCTTACAGCACCAGGTATTCCCAGGCAGTCTCCCATCTAAGTACTAACCAAGCCCAGCCCTGCTTAACTTCCGAGATCAGACGAGGTCAGGCGTGCTCAGGGTGGTATGGCCGTAAGCTGCTGCCCAAAGCACAATGTGTCAATTTATGGAATCAAGTGATGAGGTGGCCAGTACCTGAAGTTACGAACACAATCCTATAACCCTACCTGCATGCTTGCCTAATACCCTAACCCAAAGACTCAGTTTAGCATTTATCCAGCAGCACAGGCCCTGGATTTTGAAGATGGCCTCAGGAACCAGCACAGGGCCTGGTGTGGTGTAGTTAGCCTCGGCCAGCAGCACTGGCCTTGTGTGTTGTAGGTGGCCTCAGCCAGCAGAACAAGACATTGGTGAAAACAGCCAAAAGCAATGTCGTTAATGTGCCCTCATTAATGGGCAGCTGCTTTGGGTCTTTTAATACACCCCTTCTCTGGATCAAAAGCAGTTCAATGACATGAAAATGAAAGGCTTACAGCACCAGGTATTCCTAGGCAGTCTCCCATTCAAGTACTACCCAAGCCCAGCCCTGCTTAGCTTCCGAGATCAGACGAGGTCAGGCGTGCTCAGGGTGGTATGGCCGTAAGCTGCTGCCCACAGCACAATGTGTCAATTTATGGAATCAAGTGATGAGGTGGCCAGTACCTGAAGTTACGAACACAATCCTATAACACTACCTGCATGCTTGCCTAATACCCTAACCCAAAGACTCAGTTTAGCATTTATCCAGCAGCACAGGCCCTGGATTTTTGAAGATGGACTCAGGAACCAGCACAGGGCCTGGTGTGGTGTAGTTAGCCTCGGCCAGCATCGCTGGCCCTGTGTGTTGTAGGTGGCCTCAGCCAGCAGAACAAGACATTGGTGAAAACAGCCGAAAGCAATGTCGTTAATGTGCCCTCATTAATGGGCAGCTGCTTTGGATCTTTTAATACACCCCTTCTCTGGATCAAAAGCAGTTCAATGACATGAAAATGAAAGGCTTACAGCATCAGGTATTCCCAGGCAGTCTCCCATCCAAGTACTAACCAAGCCCAGCCTTCCTTTGCTTCCGAGATCATACGAGGTCAGGCGTGCTCAGGGTGGTATGGCCGTAAGCTGCTGCCCATAGCACAATGTGTCAATTTATGGAATCAAGCGATGAGGTGGCCAGTACCTGAAGTTACGAACACAATCCTATAACCCTACCTGCATGCTTGCCTAATACCCTAACGCAAAGACTCAGTTTAGCATTTATCTAGCAGCACAGGCCCTGGATTTTTGAATATGGCCTCAGGAACCAGCACAGGGCCTGGTGTGGTGTAGTTAGCCTCGGCCAGCAGCACTGGCCCTGGTGTGTTGTAAGTGGTCTCAGCCAGCAGAACAAGACATTGGTGAAAACAGCCAAAAGCAATGTCGTTAATGTGCCCTCATTAATGGGCAGCTGCTTTGGGTCTTTTAACAGAACCCTTCTCTGGATCAAAAGCAGTTCACTGACATGAAAATGAAAGGCTTACAGCACCAGGTATTCCCAGGCAGTCTCCCATCCAAGTACTAACCAAGCCCAGCCCTGCTTAGCTTCCGAGATCAGACGAGGTCAGGCGTGCTCAGGGTGGTATGGCCGTAAGCTGCTGCCCACAGCACAATGTGTCAATTTATGGAATCAAGTGATGAGGTGGCCAGTACCTGAAGTTACGAACACAATCCTATAACCCTACCTGCATGCTTGCCTAATACCCTAACCCAAAGACTCAGTTTAGCATTTATCCAGCAGCACAGGCCCTGGATTTTTGAAGATGGCCTCAGGAACCAGCACAGGGCCTGGTGTGGTGTAGTTAGCCTCGGCCAGCAGCACTGGCCCTGGTGTGTTGTAGGTGGCCTCAGCCAGCTAAACAAGACATTGGGGAAAACAGCCAAAAGCAATGTCGTTAATGTGCCCTCATTAACCTCTTAAGCCCCAAGCCTACCTGATCTCCTGCTTTTTGCCCCCGTATCAGGGGGCGTTGGGGCTTAAGAGGTTAATGGGCAGCTGCTTTGGGTCTTTTAATACACCCCTTCTCTGGATCAAAAGCAGTTCAATGACATGAAAATGAAAGGCTTACAGCACCAGGTATTCCCAGGCAGTCTCCCATCCAAGTACTAACCAAGCCCAGCCCTGCTTAGCTTCCGAGATCAGACGAGGTCAGGCGTGCTCAGGGTGGTATGGCCGTAAGCTGCTGCCGTCAGCACAATGTGTCAATTTATGGAATCAAGTGATGAGGTGGCCAGTACCTGAAGTTACGAACACAATCCTATAACCTTACCTGCATGCTTGCCTAATACCCTAACCCAAAGACTCAGTTTAGCATTTATCTAGCAGCACAGGCCCTGGATTTTTGAAGATGGCCTCAGGAACCAGCACAGGGCCTGGTGTGGTGTAGTTAGCCTCGGCCAGCAGCACTGGCCCTGGTGTGTTGTAGGTGGCCTCAGCCAGCAGAACAAGACATTGGTGAAAACAGCCGAAAGCAATGTCGTTAATGTGCCCTCATTAATGGGCAGCTGCTTTGGGTCTTTTAACAGAACCCTTCTCTGGATCAAAAGCAGTTCACTGACATGAAAATGAAAGGCTTACAGCACCAGGTATTCCCAGGCAGTCTCCCATCCAAGTACTAACCAAGCCCAGCCCTGCTTAGCTTCCGAGATCAGACGAGGTCAGGCGTGCTCAGGGTGGTATGGCCGTAAGCTGCTGCCCTCAGCACAATGTGTCAATTTATGGAATCAAGTGATGAGGTGGCCAGTACCTGAAGTTACGAACACAATCCTATAACCCTACCTGCATGCTTGCCTAATACCCTAACCCAAAGACTCAGTTTAGCATTTATCCAGCAGCACAGGCCCTGGATTTTTGAAGATGGCCTCAGGAACCAGCACAGGGCCTGGTGTGGTGTAGTTAGCCTCGGCCAGCAGCACTGGCCCTGGTGTGTTGTAGGTGGCCTAAGCCAGCAGAACAAGACATTGGTGAAAACAGCCAAAAGCAATGTCGTTAATGTGCCCTCATTAATGGGCAGCTGCTTTGGGTCTTTTAATACACCCATTCTCTGGATCACAAGCAGTTCAATGACATGAAAATGAAAGGCTTACAGCACCAGGTATTCCCAGGCAGTCACCCATCCAAGTACTAACCAAGCCCAGCCCTGCTTTGCTTCCGAGATCAGACGAGGTCAGGCGTGCTCAGGGTGGTATGGCCGTAAGCTGCTGCCCTCAGCACAATGTGTCAATTTATGGAATCAAGCGATGAGGTGGCCAGTACCTGAAGTTACGAACACAATCCTATAACCCTACCTGCATGCTTGCCTAATTCCCTAACCCAAAGACTCAGTTTAGCATTTATCCAGCAGCACAGGCCCTGGATTTTTGAAGATGGCCTCAGGAACCAGCACAGGGCCTGGTGTGGTGTAGTTAGCCTCGGCCAGCAGCACTGGCCCTGGTGTGTTTTAGGTGTCTCAGCCAGCAGAACAAGACATTGGTGAAAACAGCCAAAAGCAATGTCGTTAATGTGCCCTCATTAACCTCTTAAGCCCCAAGCCTACCTGATCTCCTGCTTTTTGCCCCCGTATCAGGGGGCGTTGGGGCTTAAGAGGTTAATGGGCAGCTTTTTTTCGGTCTTTTAATACAGCCCTTCTCTGAATCAAAAGCAGTTCAATGACATGAAAATGAAAGGCTTACAGCACCAGGTATTCCCAGGCAGTCTCCCATCCAAGTACTAACCAAGCCCAGCCCTGCTTAGCTTCCGAGTTCAGACGAGGTCAGGCGTGCTCAGGGTGGTATGGCCGTAAGCTGTTGCCCTCAGCACAATGTGTCAATTTATGGAATCAAGTGATGAGGTGGCCAGTACCTGAAGTTACGAACACAATCCTATAACCCTACCTGCATGCTTGCCTAATACCCTAACCCAAAGACTCAGTTTAGCATTTATCCAGCAGCACAGGCCCTGGATTTTTGAAGATGGCCTCAGGAACCAGCACAGGGCCTGGTGTGGTGTAGTTAGCCTGGGCCAGCAGCACTGGCCCTGGTGTGTTGTAGGTGGCCTCAGCCAGCAGAACAAGACATTGGTGAAAACAGCCAAAAGCAATGTCGTTAATGTGCCCTCATTAACGGGCAGCTGCTTTGGGTATTTTAATACACCCCTTCTCTGGATAAAGAGCAGTTCAATGACATGAAAATGAAAGGCTTACAGCACCAGGTATTCCCAGGCAGTCTCCCATCCAAGTACTAACCAAGCCCAGCCCTGCTTAACTTCCGAGATCAGACGAGGTCAGGCGTGCTCAGGGTGGTATGGCCGTAAGCTGCTGCCCTCAGCACAATGTGTCAATTTATGGAATCAAGCGATGAGGTGGCCAGTACCTGAAGTTACGAACACAATCCTATAACCCTACCTGCATGCTTGCCTAATTCCCTAACCCAAAGACTCAGTTTAGCATTTATCCAGCAGCACAGGCCCTGGATTTTTGAAGATGGCCTCAGGAACCAGCACAGGGCCTGGTGTGGTGTAGTTAGCCTCGGCCAGCAGCACTGGCCCTGGTGTGTTTTAGGTGTCTCAGCCAGCAGAACAAGACATTGGTGAAAACAGCCAAAAGCAATGTCGTTAATGTGCCCTCATTAACCTCTTAAGCCCCAAGCCTACCTGATCTCCTGCTTTTTGCCCCCGTATCAGGGGGCGTTGGGGCTTAAGAGGTTAATGGGCAGCTGTTTTGGGTCTTTTAACACAGCCCTTCTCTGAATCAAAAGCAGTTCAATGACATGAAAATGAAAGGCTTACAGCACCAGGTATTCCCAGGCAGTCTCCCATCCAAGTACCAACCAAGCCCAGCCCTGCTTAGCTTCCGAGCTCAGACGAGGTCAGGCGTGCTCAGGGTGGTATGGCCGTAAGCTGTTGCCCTCAGCACAATGTGTCAATTTATGGAATCAAGTGATGAGGTGGCCAGTACCTGAAGTTACGAACACAATCCTATAACCCTACCTGCATGCTTGCCTAATACCCTAACCCAAAGACTCAGTTTAGCATTTATCCAGCAGCACAGGCCCTGGATTTTTGAAGATGGCCTCAGGAACCAGCACAGGGCCTGGTGTGGTGTAGTTAGCCTCGGCCAGCAGCATTGGCCCTGGTGTGTTGTAGGTGGCCTCAGCCAGCAGAACAAGACATTGGTGAAAACAGCCAAAAGCAATGTCGTTAATGTGCCCTCATTAATGGGCAGCTGCTTTGGGTATTTTAATACACCCCTTCTCTGGATAAAGAGCAGTTCAATGACATGAAAATGAAAGGCTTACAGCACCAGGTATTCCCAGGCAGTCTCCAATCCAAATACTAACCAAGCCCAGCCCTGCTTAACTTCCGAGATCAGACGAGGTCAGGCGTGCTCAGGGTGGTATGGCCGTAAGCTGCTGCCCACAGCACAATGTGTCAATTTATGGAATCAAGTGATGAGGTGGCCAGTACCTGAAGTTACGAACACAATCCTATAACCCTACCTGCATGCTTGCCTAATACCCTAACCCAAAGACTCAGTTTAGCATTTATCCAGCAGCACAGGCCCTGGATTTTTGAAGATAGCCTCAGGAACCAGCACAGGGCCTGGTGTGGTGTAGTTAGCCTCAGCCAGCAGAACAAGACATTGGTGAAAACAGCCAAAAGCAATGTCGTTAATGTGCCCTCATTAATGGGCTGCTGCTTTGGGTCTTTTAATACACCCCTTCTCTGGATCAAAAGCAGTTCAATGACATGAAAGGCTTACAGCACCAGGTATTGCCAGGCAGTCTCCCATCCAAGTACTAACCAAGCCCAGCCCTGCTTAGCTTCCGAGATCAGACGAGGTCAGGCGTGCTCAGGGTGGTATGGCCGTAAGCTGCTGCCCTCAGCACAATGTGTCAATTTATGGAATCAAGTGATGAGGTGGCCAGTACCTGAAGTTACGAACACAATCCTATAACCCTACCTGCATGCTTGCCTAATACCCTAACCCAAAAACTCAGTTTAGCATTTATCCAGCAGCACAGGCCCTGGATTTTTGAAGATGGCCTCAGGAACCAGCACAGGGCCTGGTGTGGTGTAGTTAGCCTCGGCCAGCAGCACTGGCCCTGGTGTGTTGTAGGTGGCCTCAGCCAGCAGAACAAGACATTGGTGAAAACAGCCAAAAGCAATGTCGTTAATGTGCCCTCATTAATGGGCAGCTGCTTTGGGTCTTTTAATACAGCCCTTCTCTGTATCAAAAGCAGTTCAATGACATGAAAATGAAAATGAAAGGCTTAGAGCACCAGGTATTCCCAGGCAGTCTCCCATCCAAGTACTAACCAAGCCCAGCCCTGCTTTGCTTCCGAGATCAGACGAGGTCAGGCGTGCTCAGGGTGGTATGGCCGTAAGCTGCTGCCCACAGCACAATGTGTCAATTTATGGAATCAAGCGATGAGGTGGCCAGTACCTGAAGTTACGAACACAATCCTATAACCCTACCTGCATGCTTGCCTAATTCCCTAACCCAAAGACTCAGTTTAGCATTTATCCAGCAGCACAGGCCCTGGATTTTTGAAGATGGCCTCAGGAACCAGCACAGGGCCTGGTGTGGTGTAGTTAGCCTCGGCCAGCAGCACTGGCCCTATGTGTTGTAGGTGGCCTCAGCCAGCAGAACAAGACATTGGTGAAAACAGCCAAAAGCAATGTCGTTAATGTGCCCTCATTAATGGGCAGCTGCTTTGGGTCTTTCAATACACCCCTTCTCTCGATCAAAAGCAGTTCAATGACATGAAAAAGTAAGGCTTACAGCACCAGGTATTCCCAGGCAGTCTCCCATCCAAGTACTAACCAAGCCCAGCCCTGCTTAGCTTCCGAGATCAGACGAGGTCAGGCGTGCTCAGGGTGGTATGGCCGTAAGCTGCTGCCCTCAGCACAATGTGTCAATTTATGGAATCAAGTGATGAGGTGGCCAGTACCTGAAGTTACGAACACAATCCTATAACCCTACCTGCATGCTTGCCTAATACCCTAACCCAAAGACTCAGTTTAGCATTTATCCAGCAGCACAGGCCCTGGATTTTTGAAGATGGCCTCAGGAACCAGCACAGGGCCTGGTGTGGTGTAGTTAGCCTCGGCCAGCAGCACTGGCCCTGGTGTGTTTTAGGTGGCCTCAGCCAGCAGAACAAGACATTGGTGAAAACAGCCAAAAGCAATGTCGTTAATGTGCCCTCATTAACCTCTTAAGCCCCAAGCCTACCTGATCTCCTGCTTTTTGCCCCCGTATCAGGGGGAGTTGGGGCTTAAGAGGTTAATGGGCAGCTGCTTTCGGTCTTTTACAGTTTTTTCTGAATGCTTAAACCCTAACTTTGATTCTTATAGCACATTTTCTAAAACTATTAATACTTATAGCAAAACCACTCACTGAGTTTGCAAAACTAAAAGCACAAACACTGCTTTGCACTCAGTTTGCCATTTTGTAACACACACTTTGAAAACCTGTAGCTACAATCCACTGCACAGCACTCTTTTTGCAGAACTGTAAACACAACTCACTGCTTTACACTCAATTTCCAAATGATCAACACACTCCTAGCAAAACTATACACATTTATGGCTATTATTTACACTATTTTGCAAACTGTCTGGCACACTGTCACATGTAAAAACTTTTTTAGATAATTAGTTCACTTTGCAATCAGCCCAAGCACTATAATACAGGTAAGCTCTGTGTGTGGAGTACAATGGAGGGAGCAGGAAGAGTGAGAAGTAGAGGAGGCCGAGGAAGAGGACGTGGAGGTGAAGAAGTAGGATGAAGAGGACGACAAGGACAAGGAGGAACAAGAGGAGGACGAGGAGGGGGGAGAGGAGGACGAGGAGGGGGGAAGAGGACGAGGAGGGGGCAGAGGAAGGGTAAGAAGAGTAAGAAATAGAATTGCTGATGACATCAGAGCTACAATAGTGGACCATGTAATCAACCGTGGAATGACCCTGAGGGAAGCTGGTCGACGGGTTCAGCCTAACTCGAGCCGCTACACTGTAGCAAGCATCATAAGGACATTTTGAAATGAGAATCGGTTAGTACAGTCACTTTGCACTAAGATTTGTAGCACTGCCATATGCTAATGAGAAACACAACAATACCATAGATGTAAAAATACTGAAATTGTTACTTTACAGAATTGCTAGATGACCAGATGCTGGGGGCAGAGGAAGCCTGTTCACTGCAGACCAAGAAACCCATATAGTCAATATGGCGATTGCAAATAATCCTATACTTGGAAATAAACACTTGTGTTTGTTTTGATGTGTGTAAATAAACACCAGTACTTGAAGTTTGGATCCCTCCATGTTTACAGACCTATGACAAAAGTATGAGCTCAAACTGACATGGCCTAGCTTGTGCACAGAGAAAGCAAAAGGCAGATGTGTTTTTTTATATTCATACCATCAGTGTGCAGTTGGCACATTGTGTGCTTAGTAGATGATGGCTTGTGTGTACTGTTTGATACGAAAACACCATTTTTACGAAGGTGTGAAGAGTTAATCTAGCTGTGTTCGCTTTTGCAAGAGAACTACAATGTTTTGATAATTGGGTGACAGGTTTTCTTATTTGTGTGTAGAGTTTTGCAAAAATAGCCAATAGTTACAAAAAATGTGCTTAAGCAATCAGAAAAAACTGTAATACACCCCTTCTCTAGATCAAAAGCAGTTCAATGACATGAAAATGAAAGACTTACAGCACCAGGTATTCCCAGGCAGTCTCCCATCCAAGTAATAACCAAGCCCAGCGCTGCTTAGCTTCCGATATCAGACGAGTTCAGGCGTGCTCAGGGTGGTATGGCCGTAAGCTTCTGCCCACAGCACAATGTGTCAATTTATGGAATCAAGTGATGAGGTGGCCAGTACCTGAAGTTACGAACACAATCCTATAACCCTACCTGCATGCTTGCCTAATACCCTAACCCAAAGACTCAGTTTAGCATTTATCCAGCAGCACAGGCCCTGGATTTTTGAAGATGGCCTGAGGAATCAGCACAGGGCCTGGTGTGGTGTAGTTAGCCTCGGCCAGCAGCACTGGCCCTGGTGTGTTGTAGGTGGCCTCAGCCAGCAGAACAAGACATTGGTGAAAACTGCCAAAAGCAATGTCGTTAATGTGCCCTCATTAATGGGCAGCTGCTTTGGGTCTTTTAATACACCCCTTCTCTGGATCAAAAGCAGTTCAATGACATGAAATTGAAAGTCTTACAGCACAAGGTATTGACAGGCCGTCTGCCATCCAAGTACTAAACAATCCCAGCCCTGCTTAGCTTCCGAGATCAGACGAGGTCAGACGTGCTGAGGGTGGTATGGCCGTAAGCTACTGCCCACAGCACAATGTGTCAATTTATGGAATCAAGTGATGAGGTGGCCAGTACCTGAAGTTACGAACACAATCCTATAACCCTACCTGCATGCTTGCCTAATACCCTAACCCAAAGACTCAGTTTAGCATTTATCCAGCAGCACAGACCCTGGATTTTTGAAGATGGCCTCAGGAACCAGCACAGGGCCTTGTATGGTGTAGTTAGCCTCGGCCAGCAGCACTGGCCCTGGTGTTGTTGTAGGTGGCCTCAGCCAGCAGAACAAGACATTGGTGAAAACAGCCAAAAGCAATGTCGTTAATGTGCCCTCATTAATGGGCAACTGCTTTGGGTCTTTTAATACACCCCTTCTCTGGATCAAAAGCAGTTCAATGACATGAAAGGCTTACAGCACCAGGTATTCCCAGGCAGTCTCCCATCCAAGAGCTAACCAATCCCAGCCCTGCTTAACTTCCGAGATCAGACGAGGTCAGGCGTGCTCAGGGTGGTATGGCCGTAAGCTGCTGCCCACAGCACAATGTGTCAATTTATGGAATCAAGTGATGAGGTGGCCAGTACCTGAAGTTACGAACACAATCCTATAACCCTACCTGAATGCTTGCCTAATACCCTAACCCAAAGACTCAGTTTAGCATTTATCCAGCAGCACAGGCCCTGGATTTTGGAAGATGGCCTCAGGAACCAGCACAGGGCCTGGTGTGGTGTAGTTAGCCTCGGCCAGCAGCGCTGGCCCTGTGTGTTGTAGGTGGCCTCAGCCAGCAGAACAAGACATTGGTGAAAACAGCCAAAAGCAATGTCGTTAATGTGCCCTCATTAATGGGCAGCTGCTTTGGGTCTTTTAATACACCCCTTCTCTGGATCAAAAGCAGTTCAATGACATGAAAATGAAAGGCTTACAGCATCAGGTATTCCCAGGCAGTCTCCCATCCAAGTACTAACCAAGCCCAGCCCTGCTTAGCTTCCGAGATCAGACGACTTCAGGTGTGCTCAGGGTGGTATGGCCGTAAGCTGCTGCCCACAGCACAATGTGCCAATTTATGGAATCAAGTGATGAGGTGGCCAGTACCTTTAGTTACGAACACAATCCTATAACCCTACCTGCATGCTTGCCTAATACCCTAACCCAAAGACTCAGTTTAGCATTTATCCAGCAGCACAGGCCCTGGATTTTTGAAGATGGCCTCAGGAACCAGCACAGGGCCTGGTGTGGTGTAGTTAGCCTCGGCCAGCAGCACTGGCCCTGGTGTGTTGTAGGTGGCCTCAGCCAGCAGAACAAGACATTGGTGAAAACAGCCAAAAGCAATGTCGTTAATGTGCCCTCATAAATGGGCAGCTTCTTTGGTCTTTTAATACACCCCTTCTCTGGATCAAAAGCAGTTCAATGACATGAAAATGAAAGGCTTACAGCACCAGGTATTCCCAGGCAGTCTCCCATCCAAGTACAGCCCTGCATAGCTTCCGAGATAACACGAGGTCAGGCGTGCTCAGGGTTGTAGGGCCGTAAGCTGCTGCCCACAGCACAATGTGTCAATTTATGGAATCAAGTGATGAGGTGGCCAGTACGCAGGGTTAGGGTTACGGATAGGGTTGGGGTTAGGGTTTAGGGTTATGGATAGGGTTAGGGTTAGGGTTTAGGGTTAGGGTTAGGTCGACTGTTTGAGTGGTGAGCAGTGAGTCTTTCCTCCGTAGGACAGTTGCTTAGAGTTGTAACTATACGCAGGAGGAAGCTGCCATCTTTGCCACACCACAGCCTGTTGTGCTTCTGGCTGAAGCCTTATTCACCACACCAGGGCCAGTATTTCCTGTGAGGCAAGCTTTGCCACATCAGGGCCTGTGCTGCTGACTAAGACAATCCACATTTCACCAGAGCCAGTGAATTAGATGAGGCCATCCACATTGTAACAGGGCCAGTGCCACTGGATGAAACCAATTACATTTCACCAGAGCTTGTGGTGCTGCTGGCCAAGACCTTATTCACCACACCAGGGCCAGTGCTTCCTGTGAGGCAATCTTTGCCACAATCTTTGCCTGTGCTGCTGACTAAGAACATCCACATTTCACCAGGGCCAGTTTTGCTGGCTGAGGCCTTATTCACCACACCAGGGCCAGTATTTCCTGTGAGGCAAGCTTTGCCACAATCATTGCCTGTGCTGCTGACTTAGGGTTAGGGTTAGGGTTATGGATAGGGTTGGGGTTAGGGTTTAGGGTTATGGATAGGGTTAGGGTTAGGGTTTAGGGTTTAGGGTTAGGGTTAGGTCGACTGTTTGAGTGGTGAGCAGTGAGTCTTTCCTCCGTAGGACAGTTGCTTAGAGTTGTAACTATACGCAGGAGGAAGCTGCCATCTTTGCCACACCACAGTCTGTTGTGCTTCTGGCTGAAGCCTTATTCACCACACCAGGGCCAGTATTTCCTGTGAGGCAAGCTTTGCCACAATCATTGCCTGTGCTGCTGACTTAGGGTTAGGGTTAGGGTTAGGGTTATGGATAGGGTTGGGGTTAGGGTTTAGGGTTATGGATAGTGTTAGGGTTAGGGTTTAGGGTTAGGTCGACTGTTTGAGTGGTGAGCAGTGAGTCTTTCCTCCGTAGGACAGTTGCTTAGAGTTGTAACTATACGCAGGAGGAAGCTGCCATCTTTGCCACACCACAGCCTGTTGTGCTTCTGGCTGAAGCCTTATTCACCACACCAGGGCCAGTATTTCCTGTGAGGCAAGCTTTGCCACAATCATTGCCTGTGCTGCTGACTTAGGGTTAGGGTTAGGGTTAGGGTTAGGGTTATGGATAGGGTTGGGGTTAGGGTTTAGGGTTATGGATAGGGTTAGGGTTAGGGGTTAGGGTTAGGGTTAGGTCGACTGTTTGAGTGGTGAGCAGTGAGTCTTTCCTCCGTAGCACAGTTGCTTAGAGTTGTAACTATACGCAGGAGGAAGCTGCCACCTTTGCCACACCACAGCCTGTTGTGCTTCTGGCTGAAGCCTTATTCACCACACCAGGGCCAGTATTTCCTGTGAGGCAAGCTTTGCCACAATCATTGCCTGTGCTGCTGACTTAGGGTTAGGGTTAGAGTTAGGGTTATGGATAGGGTTCGGGTTAGGGTTTAGGGTTATGGATAGGGTTAGGGTTAGGGTTTAGGGTTAGGTCGACTGTTTGAGTGGTGAGCAGTGAGTCTTTCCTCCGTAGGACAGTTGCTTAGAGTTGTAACTATACGCAGGAGGAAGCTGCCATCTTTGCCACACCACAGCCTGTTGTGCTTCTGGCTGAAGCCTTATTCACCACACCAGGGCCAGTATTTCCTGTGAGGCAAGCTTTGCCACAATCATTGCCTGTGCTGCTGACTTAGGGTTAGGGTTAGGGTTATGGATAGGGTTGGGGTTAGGGTTTAGGGTTATGGATAGGGTTAGGGTTAGGGTTTAGGGTTAGGGTTAGGTCGACTGTTTGAGTGGTGAGCAGTGAGTCTTTCCTCCGTAGGACAGTTGCTTAGAGTTGTAACTATACGCAGGAGGAAGCTGCCATCTTTGCCACACCACAGCCTGTTGTGCTTCTGGCTGAAGCCTTATTCACCACACCAGGGCCAGTGCTTCCTGTGAGGAAATCTTTGCCACATCAGGGCCTGTGCTGCTGACTAAGAACATCCACATTTCACCAGGGCCAGTGTTGCTGGCTGAGGCCTTATTCACCACACCAGGGCCAGTATTTCCTGTGAGGCAAGCTTTGCCACAATCATTGCCTGTGCTGCTGACTTAGGGTTAGGGTTAGGGTTAGGGTTATGGATAGGGTTGGGGTTAGGGTTTAGGGTTATGGATAGGTTTAGGGTTAGGGGTTAGGGTTAGGGTTAGGTCGACTGTTTGAGTGGTGAGCAGTGAGTCTTTCCTCCGTAGCACAGTTGGTTAGAGTTGTAACTATACGCAGGAGGAAGCTGCTATCTTTGCCACACCACAGCCTGTTGTGCTTCTGGCTGAAGCCTTATTCACAACACCAGGGCCAGTATTTCCTGTGAGGCAAGCTTTGCCACAATCATTGCCTGTGCTGCTGACTTAGGGTTAGGGTTAGGGTTAGGGTTAGGGTTATGGATAGGGTTGGGGTTAGGGTTTAGGGTTATGGATAGGGTTAGGGTTAGGGTTTAGGGTTACGTCGACTGTTTGAGTGGTGAGCAGTGAGTCTTTCCTCCGTAGGACAGTTGCTTAGAGTTGTAACTATACGCAGGAGGAAGCTGCCATCTTTGCCACACCACAGCCTGTTGTGCTTCTGGCTGAAGCCTTATTCACCACACCAGGGCCAGTATTTCCTGTGAGGCAAGCTTTGCCACAATCATTGCCTGTGCTGCTGACTTAGGGTTAGGGTTAGGGTTAGGGTTATGGATAGGGTTGGGGTTAGGGTTTAGGGTTATGGATAGGGTTAGGGTTAGGGTTAGGTCGACTGTTTGAGTGGTGAGCAGTGAGTCTTTCCTCCGTAGCACAGTTGCTTAGAGTTGTAACTATTCGCAGGAGGAAGCTGCCATCTTTGCCACACCACAGCCTGTTGTCCTTCTGGCTGAAGCCTTATTCACCACACCAGGGCCAGTATTTCCTGTGAGGCAAGCTTTGCCACAATCATTGCCTGTGCTGCTGACTCAGGATTAGGGTTAGGGTTAGGGTTATGGATAGGGTTGGGGTTAGGGTTTAGGGTTATGGATAGGGTTAGGGTTAGGGTTTAGGGTTAGGGTTAGGTCGACTGTTTGAGTGGTGAGCAGTGAGTCTTTCCTCCGTAGGACAGTTGCTTAGAGTTGTAACTATACGCAGGAGGAAGCTGCCATCTTTGCCACACCACAGCCTGTTGTGCTTCTGGCTGAAGCCTTATTCACCACACCAGGGCCAGTATTTCCTGTGAGGCAAGCTTTGCCACAATCATTGCCTGTGCTGCTGACTTAGGATTAGGGTTAGGGTTAGGGTTATGGATAGGGTTGGGGTTAGGGTTTAGGGTTATGGATAGGGTTAGGGTTAGGGTTTAGGGTTAGGGTTAGGTCGACTGTTTGAGTGGTGAGCAGTGAGTCTTTCCTCCGTAGGACAGTTGCTTAGAGTTGTAACTATACGCAGGAGGAAGCTGCCATCTTTGCCACACCACAGCCTGTTGTGCTTCTGGCTGAAGCCTTATTCACCACACCAGGGCCAGTATTTCCTGTGAGGCAAGCTTTGCCACAATCATTGCCTGTGCTGCTGACTTAGGGTTAGGGTTAGGGTTAGGGTTATGGATAGGGTTGGGGTTAGGGTTTAGGGTTAGGGTTAGGTCGACTGTTTGAGTGGTGAGCAGTGAGTCTTTCCTCCATAGGACAGTTGCTTAGAGTTGTAACTATACGCAGGAGGAAGCTGCCATCTTTGCCACACCACAGCCTGTTGTGCTTCTGGCTGAAGCCTTATTCACCACACCAGGGCCAGTATTTCCTGTGAGGCAAGCTTTGCCACATCAGGGCCTGTGCTGCTGACTAAGACAATCCACATTTCACCAGAGCCAGTGAATTAGATGAGGCCATCCACATTGTAACAGGGCCAGTGCCACTGGCTGAAACCAATTACATTTCACCAGAGCCTGTGGTGCTGCTGGCCAAGGCCTTATTCACCACACCAGGGCCAGTGCTTCCTGTGAGGCAATCTTTGCCACAATCTTTGCCTGTGCTGCTGACTAAGAACATCCACATTTCACCAGGACCAGTGTTACTGGCTGAGGCCTTATTCACCACACCAGGGCCAGTATTTCCTGTGAGGCAAGCTTTGCCACAATCATTGCCTGTAGTGCTGACTTAGGGTTAGGGTTAGGGTTAGGGTTATGGATAGGGTTGGGGTTAGGGTTTAGGGTTATGGATAGGGTTAGGGTTAGGGTTTAGGGTTAGGGTTAGGTCGACTGTTTGAGTGGTGAGCAGTGAGTCTTTCCTCCGTAGGACAGTTGCTTAGAGTTGTAACTATACGCAGGAGGAAGCTGCCATCTTTGCCACCCCACAGCCTGTTGTGCTTCTGGCTGAAGCCTTATTAACCACACCAGGGCCAGTATTTCCTGTGAGGCAAGCTTTGCCACAATCATTGCCTGTGTTGCTGACTTAGGGTTAGGGTTAGGGTTAGGTTTATGGATAGGGTTGGGGTTAGTGTTTAGGGTTATGGATAGGGTTAGGGTTAGGGTTTAGGGTGAGGGTTAGGTCGACTGTTTGAGTGGTGAGCAGTGAGTCTTTCCTCCGTAGGACAGTTGCTTAGAGTTGTAACTATACGCAGGAGGAAGCTGCCATCTTTGCCACACCACAGCCTGTTGTGCTTCTGGCTGAAGCCTTATTCACCACACCAGGGCCAGTATTTCCTGTGAGGCAAGCTTTGCCACAATCATTGCCTGTGCTGCTGACTTAGGATTAGGGTTAGGGTTAGGGTTATGGATAGGGTTGGGTTTAGGGTTTAGGGTTATGGATAGGGTTAGGGTTAGGGTTTAGGGTTAGGGTTAGGTCGACTGTTTGAGTGGTGAGCAGTGAGTCTTTCCTCCGTAGGACAGTTGCTTAGAGTTGTAACTATACGCAGGAGGAAGCTGCCATCTTTGCCACACCACAGCCTGTTGTGCTTCTGGCTGAAGCCTTATTCACCACACCAGGGCCAGTATTTCCTGTGAGGCAAGCTTTGCCACAATCATTGCCTGTGCTGCTGACTTAGGGTTAGGGTTAGGGTTAGGGTTATGGATAGGGTTAGGGTTTAGGGTTAGGGTTAGGTTGACGGTTTGAGTGGTGAGCAGTGAGTCTTTCCTCCATAGGACAGTTGCTTAGAGTTGTAACTATACGCAGGAGGAAGCTGCCATCTTTGCCACACCACAGCCTGTTGTGCTTCTGGCTGAAGCCTTATTCACCACACCAGGGCCAGTATTTCCTGTGAGGCAAGCTTTGCCACATCAGGGCCTGTGCTGCTGACTTAGGGTTAGGGTTAGGGTTAGGGTTATGGAAAGGGTTAGGGGGTTAGGGTTAGGGGTTAGGGTGTTAGGGGTTAGGGTTAGGGTTAGGTCGACTGTTTGAGTGGTGAGCAGTGAGTCTTTCCTCCATAGGACAGTTGCTTAGAGTTGTAACTATACGCAGGAGGAAGCTGCCATCTTTGCCACACCACAACCTGTTGTGCTTCTGGCTGAAGCCTTATTCACCACACCAGGGCCAGTATTTCCTGTGAGGCAAGCTTTGCCACAATCATTGCCTGTGCTGCTGACTTAGGGTTAGGGTTAGGGTTATGGATAGGGTTAGGGTTAGGGTTTAGGGTTAGGGTTAGGTCGACTGTTTGAGTGGTGAGCAGTGAGTCTTTCCTCCATAGGACAGTTGCTTAGAGTTGTAACTATACGCAGGAGGAAGCTGCCATCTTTGCCACACCACAGCCTGTTGTGCTTCTGGCTGAAGCCTTATTCACCACACCAGGGCCAGTATTTCCTGTGAGGCAAGCTTTCCCACAATCATTGCCTGTGCTGCTGACTTAGGGTTAGGGTTAGGGTTAGGGTTATGGATAGGGTTTGGGTTAGGGTTTAGGGTTATGGATAGGGTTAGGGTTAGGGTTTAGGGTTAGGGTTAGGTCGACTGTTTGAGTGGTGAGCAGTGAGTCTTTCCTCCATAGGACAGTTGCTTAGAGTTGTAACTATACGCAGGAGGAAGCTGCCATCTTTGCCACACCACAGCCTGTTGTACTTCTGGCTGAAGCCTTATTCACCACACCAGGGCCAGTATTTCCTGTGAGTCAAGCTTTGCCACAATCATTGCCTGTGCTGCTGACTTAGGGTTAGGGTTTAGGGTTAGGGTTATGGATAGGGTTGGGGTTAGGGTTTAGGGTTATGGATAGGGTTAGGGTTAGGGTTAGGGTTAGGTCGACTGTTTGAGTGGTGAGCAGTGAGTCTTTCCTCCATAGGACAGTTGCTTAGAGTTGTAACTATACGCAGGAGGAAGCTGCCATCTTTGCCACACCACAGCCTGTTGTGCTTCTGGCTGAAGCGTTATTCACCACACCAGGGCCAGTATTTCCTGTGAGGCAAGCTTTGCCACAATCATTGCCTGTGCTGCTGACTTAGGGTTAGGGTTAGGGTTATGGATAGGGTTAGGGTTAGGGTTTAGGGTTAGGGTTAGGTCGTCTGTTTGAGTGGTGAGCACTGAGTCTTTTCTCCATAGGACAGTTGCTTAGAGTTGTAACTATACGCAGGAGGAAGCTGCCATCTTTGCCACACCACAGCCTGTTGTGCTTCTGGCTGAAGCCTTATTCACCACACCAGGGCCAGTATTTCCTGCGAGGCAAGCTTTGCCACATCAGGGCCTGTGCTGCTGACTTAGGGTTAGGGTTAGGGTTATGGATAGGGTTTGGGTAAGGGTTTAGGGTTATGGATAGGGTTAGGGTTAGGGTTTAGGGTTAGGGTTAGGTCGACTGTTTGAGTGGTGAGCAGTGAGTCTTTCCTCCGTAGGACAGTTGCTTAGAGTTGTAACTATACGCAGGAGGAAGCTGCCATCTTTGCCACACCACAGCCTGTTGTGCTTCTGGCTGAAGCCTTATTCACCACACCAGGGCCAGTATTTCCTGTGAGGCAAGCTTTGCCACAATCATTGCCTGTGCTGCTGACTTAGGGTTAGGGTTAGGGTTAGGGTTAGGGTTATGGATAGGGTTAGGGTTAGGGTTTAGGGTTAGGGTTAGGTCGACTGTTTGAGTGGTGAGCAGTGAGTCTTTCCTCCATAGGACAGTTGCTTAGAGTTGTAACTATACGCAGGAGGAAGCTGCCATCTTTGCCACACCACAGCCTGTTGTGCTTCTGGCTGAAGCCTTATTCACCACACCAGGGCCAGTATTTCCTGTGAGGCAAGCTTTGCCACAATCATTGCCTGTGCTGCTGACTTAGGGTTAGGGTTAGGGTTATGGATAGGGTTGGGGTTAGGGTTTAGGGTTATGGATAGGGTTAGGGTTAGGGTTTAGGGTTAGGTCGACTCTTTGAGTGGTGAGCAGTGAGTCTTTCCTCCGTAGAACAGTTGCTTAGAGTTGTAACTATACGCAGGAGGAAGCTGCCATCTTTGCCACACCACAGCCTGTTGTGGTTCTGGCTGAAGCCTTATTCACCACACCAGGGCCAGTATTTCCTGTGAGGCAAGCTTTGTCACAATCATTGCCTGTGCTGCTGACTTAGGGTTAGGGTTAGGGTTAGGGTTATGGATAGGGTTAGGGTTAGGGTTTAGGGTTATGGATAGGGTTAGGGTTAGGGTTTAGGGTTAGGGTTAGGTCGACTGTTTGATTGGTGAGCAGTGACTCTTTCCTCCGTAGGACAGTTGCTTAGAGTTGTAACTATACGCAGGAGGAAGCTGCCATCTTTGCCACACCACAGCCTGTTGTGCTTCTGGCTGAAGCCTTATTCACCACATCAGGGCCAGTATTTCCTGTGAGGCAAGCTTTGCCACAATCATTGCCTGTGCTGCTGACTTAGGGTTAGGGTTAGGGTTAGGGTTATGGATAGGGTTGGGGTTAGGGTTTAGGGTTATGGATAGGGTTCGGGTTATGGTTTAGGGTCAGGGTTAGGTCGACTGTTTGAGTGGTGAGCAGTGAGTCTTTCCTCCGTAGGACAGTTGCTTAGAGTTGTAACTATACGCAGGAGGAATCTGCCATCTTTGCCACACCACAGCCTGTTGTGCTTCTGGCTGAAGCCTTATTCACCACACCAGGGCCAGTATTTCCTGTGAGGCAAGCTTTGCCACAATCATTGCCTGTGCTGCTGACTTAGGGTTAGGGTTAGGGTTAGGGTTATGGATAGGGTTAGGGTTAGGGTTTAGGGTTAGGGTTAGGTCGACTGTTTGAGTGGTGAGCAGTGAGTCTTTTCTCCATAGGACAGTTGCTTAGAATTGTAACTATACGCAGGAGGAAGCTGCCATCTTTGCCACACCACAGCCTGTTGTGCTTCTGGCTGAAGCCTTATTCACCACACCAGGGCCAGTATTTCCTGTGAGGCAAGCTTTGCCACATCAGGGCCTGTGCTGCTGTCTTAGGGTTAGGGTTAGGGTTATGGATAGGGTTTGGGTTAGGGTTTAGGGTTATGGTTAGGGTTAGGGTTTAGGGTTAGGGTTAGGTCGACTGTTTGAGTGGTGAGCAGTGAGTCTTTCCTCCGTAGGACAGTTGCTTAGAGTTGTAACTATACGCAGGAGGAAGCTGCCATCTTTGCCACACCACAGCCTGTTGTGCTTCTGGCTGAAGCCTTATTCACCACACCAGGGCCAGTATTTCCTGTGAGGCAAGCTTTGCCACAATCATTGCCTGTGCTGCTGACTTAGGGTTAGGGTTAGGGTTAGGGTTATGGATAGGGTTGGGGTTAGGGTTTAGGGATATGGATAGGGTTGGGGTTAGGGTTTAGGGTTATGGATAGGGTTAGGGTTTAGGGTTAGGGTTAGGGTTAGGTCGACTGTTTGAGTGTTGAGCAGTGAGTCTTTCCTCCATAGGACAGTTGCTTAGAGTTGTAACTATACGCAGGAGGAAGCTGCCATCTTTGCCACACCACAGCCTGTTGTGCTTCTGGCTGAAGCCTTATTCACCACACCAGGGCCAGTATTTCCTGTGAGGCAAGCTTTTCCACATCAGGGCCTGTGCTGCTGACTTAGGGTTAGGGTTAGGGTTAGGGTTATGGATAGGGTTGGGGTTAGGGTTTAGGGTTATGGATAGGGTTAGGGTTAGGGTTTAGGGTTAGGGTTAGGTCGACTGTTTGGGTTAGGGTTAGGGATAGGGTTTGGGTTAGGGTTTAGGGTTATGGTTATGTTTAGGGTTAGGGTTTAGGGTTAGGGTTAGGTCGACTGTTTGAGTGGTGAGCAGAGAGTCTTTCCTCTGTAGGACAGTTGCTTAGAGTTGTAACTATTGTTACGGATTCAAATATTGGGAATGGATACAGGAGGAAAACCCAAAATAACAACACTGGTCCGGCCGGGTCAAGTCAAACGATGATTTAATGAACACACGCGTGGGAGATGGACACCATACAACAGACAGCATCAGATCTCAAAATGGTGGAGCCTTGATCAAACTCTTATAGCCTCTAGTGGCCCCCACCTAATCATAAAAGCCTAAACATTCACATTCTTTCTCTCACACGGCGCCTAAGCTACGACCTTGGCTCCCTGTTTATCTGCTCCTGATGAGATGGGGCAGTATGCTCTGTTCTCTTCTAATCAGACAAATAAGGCGATGACTTTCTGTGAACAATATTTTCTTATAACTCAGCAGTATAATGCATCACAAAACATTATCATTCATTCACAATAAATCAACAGTCTAATGTAATGCAAATCAGTTTATCAAATGTAATAGTTCTCACCTTCTTCTAATTCAGGAGCATAATGCAAACTAAAACTACATAATAATTCACAATCTTTAATTAGGGGTCTAACATGGCATAAAGTAATATCATAATCCCACAATTCCCCCTGATGAGCTCTTTAGACATAAAGAGCTCACTTACACCCTGCAATCCAGGGTTGCCGGGTTCATTTCTCCTTACTCCTGAGACCCTTTGTCCCCCTGTTGGGTGAACCAGATGTGAGATGACCTCTGTGTTTGCGCAGTTCGGATGGAAGAAAACTTTTATTACAACCACAATAGTAGATACAGATGATACTCCCATCACTCCCCAGTTCTCCCACAGCTTTATTTCGGTGCTACCTTATACCCTCCAAACGTACTCAGACTAGAACCTCTGTCCGAGGAGCTTTTAACCTTTATTTTATTGCTGTAGGCACCAGTGTCTTCCAGTCGGGTGATCCTCTGCTCTTGTTTCCTTCAACCTCAGGGGTTAGACAACCCTTAAGTCGTTGCACAGATCAGGGGATTATTCTGCCCCGATTTCAAACAATGATCTGTGTATTCTGGGATCACAACTGTGTTCCCCAGGAAAAGGAACAGAAAGGTGTTCTCCTTATGACCAACAGCCTGTCGAACGTCGTTGGTGTGGTGTTCCTGGATTTCCGCCAACCCCTTCATGATTATTGCTGTGTTTATCGGATCCATCCTTTTTAGGTGACTAACTGGAGCCCAAAATGCCATGACACTTGAACCCAGTTGATGTTTCCGCAGTCACCGTATCTGTCTCTGCTGCCAAGGATCCTCGTATATCTGTGACCTCGTCTGGTGTCTGTTCCTTCCTCTGTAAGAGACAGAAAACCAAAACACCTCCCTTCCCAGCTCTAACAATCTAATGTTGCTGTCTACTGATCTTTTGGTGATTCAGAATTTGTTTAGAATATTCAGAATGTCCCAAGGACTTATCCTAATTTAGTGTATGTGTGTGTAAGCGTGTTTGCATTTAGCCTGCTGCACTCAAGGCATTTCCTACACTTTATCAGTCCGGACTATCGCCGAACGAAGCTTATGACCTTCAAAAAACCGAGTGCCAACTCATTATAAGCACATTTGCAAGATATGTATAAAAATGATTAAAACCACTCATTCTAATAAAAGACATAAAAACAAATTAGCCATTTCTAATTCTAACATGTGTCCATTCAATGAAGCTAGAAAATTAAAAAAAAGGTTAGTGACCTCATATCTTAGAAAGTATCAGACTTTCTCCTATCCAGTGTCGTTGCTCCAGTCTTGTTATCCTGTGTTAGGGAATGAAATCAATTTAATTGTCATGTTAGATCTGTTCAACACCTGGCTCCGCCCAGAGCCTGCGTCTTCACAATCGTCTACAAACAAAACCTGTATTATTATGAACTTCACTTCAACATGAACTTGTTGACTACTTTTGACACCTGTAGATAGAAGATTAACATGGGGTTACAACAATCACTGTAAAACAAATGTTAATATGTCAATAGCTTCAATAAATGTTCAATGCAATGCTTTTTATATGATTCTGATGTAACAATAATGCTGATGCTAAAATAACAGTAAAACACACCCTTTTTATCCCTTACTAACCACCGCAGGGGCATCTATGTTTTAATTCAGCCATGAAGCTCACCTGATTCATCACTGAGCCCCACCGGCACTGGCATTTGACAGGGTGGCGCTGCATATTCTTCCTTTAATGTCACTATTTTCAATCTGTTAATTAGAGTGCTTAAACATGAAGTAGACTACGTCCACAACAAATCAATACAACTGTGAATGTGGCCAATTATCAATCTATTACCAATCAATAACAAAAGATAGCTTTTATTTTTATGCATGCTTTTAGTCAACCACTCACCCACAGGATCTCCAATCCCAGAAAATTCCTTCTCTTCCTTTAATAAGTCTGTCCTCCGTCCATGCCCTGGTAACTGGTCCATCCAGAGCTGTATCATTATGAAATATACATACAACAGGCCAAACCACACCTTGGTCACACCAACCCTTTTCTGCCCTGAAGATGTCCAACGCCATCTCAGTCTGGACTGTCAAAGGTGATTTTAACGCTGATTTTTCCGACAATCCATTTATAACATTTCCTGGTCAGATTAGCCAATCCCTGCACACTGGAATAAACATAATCAACATGATCAACATTTTTCCTGCGTGTTTTTTCACCATCTTATTAATTCCAACGCTCCATCCTTATGTGATTTGTTGCATTATGTTTATCTAGAACTCCACTCTGTCTCTAAATGTTTAAAGAATTTTTCATGTTTGGGGTCAAGTTTTAAGAATTTGACCATACGTGAAATTAATGGTGTTATTGTAACATGCTAGTGTGCCTGTGTTAATTCAGCTCCATATTATTGTGTGAAGTTGCACTGGGTTGGGAGTTGTTTTTTGTGCGTGTGTCACATTTTTGGTGAGCCAATGGCTGGAATGGGGTTGGACTAATTAGAGGCAGGTGTACTTGATTGCACTGATACACTGGTCTACTTATAGCCCACACTACAAACACTGCTGTGTCATTTTGTCTCTCTGTGCATGTATGTAATGTGATAATCTGATATGTTTGGGATGGATGGGTTTTGCGCTATGAATTTTATACTGAAGGTGTCATTTTGTCTCTCTGTGCAGGCCAGGGCCTATTATATGCCACAGCCTAAAGGCATCAGAGTTGCAGAGGTTGGAGTGATCACTGGCTATATGCTTGCAGGGTAGTGGGTCTCCAAGGACAACTTCTACCCCTGTTAAAGGCAACATTTCGAGTGCAACTGGCCGTGTGGCATAGCTGGCTCTAGCTTTGGGACTGTGTGTTTTTATTTGATTCATGAATGGGACACTGGACTGTTTTATCTTTTATCTCTTGATATTTTTTGTCACTAAATTATCTTTTAGAATTTTATTGACTGTCATCGTTTTGCCCACGACTGAGACGGTTGGTCAGACCTAAAATCTTTCTTTGGGTGTGTTACATTATCACCCCCATCGGGGCTTACCTTTCCCACTTCTGATGATATTCCTCCCTATTCTTTGCAAGTACCCCATTTTGGTGGCGAGAAACTGTTGGTGTGGTCAAGTGGGCGCTGTAAAAACAAAAGCTCAGGACAGAACAGTTATCAGTCATGTATTTCATACAAAATTAGCATATTGAATTTCATATTGATCCTCTGAGTGTAATGGTACATTTTAACTGGAATTTATCAAAACTAAACAATAATTTTTCTTTATTTTTGCTCTTGTTCTTGTGCAGCACCACATGCCCCTGTCGGTTCTATCTTACTTTTCTAGATTATTGACTATTTCAATGGAGAACCTAAATGACGTGGACCAAGGTTTGTCATTACATATCTCTATTTTGAATGTGACAAGTCTATCATTCCCCTGTTATTCATAGGCATCAATATAATTTTTTTGCTTTTTTCTCTATCAAAATTAATTGACTTTTTTTTTTTTTTTTACAGTGGCCTGCTATGGTTAATAATAACATGTTCAGTCTTGAGTGAAATCAAAGCTTCTCTTCACTTTAGCATTTAACATTCCCAACAATATAATGTGCTGCATTAATCGAAACACAGCTAATAAAACCCAATTTTCTTAATGGAAACATCAGTAGCTCAAAATTAGCAACCAAAGGGTTAAGTCTGCAGTTCACACTCATGTGAAGCTACAGCCTCCCCCCCTAGTCTCTGTCCTCCTACTCCTGCAAAATCAAAACAAAGCGAGACAAAACATCCACCCTTCTTTTACAAGCTGGGTGAATTGTTTGTAGACATGTACTAATCCTAAAGTCGGTATCGTTTTTGTCTCAGTGTCAAGTCAGTTTAAACATTTAGTCGTCAGTCCATCACAGTCCAGTCACATGCATACATTCACACACATTCATACCAGATATTGCTGATAATGGAGTCTCACGCGGAACCTATTCGAGGCTCCATCACCAGCAAGATGACGTCATCATTTTAAAGGAAAACAGTTCCTTGTTTTTTGGACTGGATTGACTCGCTGCAATCCTTTTAGGCTCAGGACTTCTCATGTGATCTATGTCCCATATAAGTGAATTTCTCCAGAGCCCATTATAATCATGGAGAAAAATACTTTGCAACTGTTTTCAGTAAGAATGTTTTATAGCGCTTTAAAGTTCAATCTCTCAGGCCTGGATTAAAGAGCTGATTTGTTAAATCAGGAACTCACAAAATACCAAAATATCACCACCGGTGGATTACTCCTCTCAGATGTTCTTATTTCAGTGCACTGTAACAAAAGCAAAAACAAACGTAACCAATAAAATACTCATATAATAACAAATACTGGGGCCCGTTGGAAACATGTCCAAACATAAAACCATCTTTCTCCCTCTTAGAGAAAGAAAACAATCCAAACCTCACTGATAAAATCAACCTAGTGTTAAGCAAAACCCAAAATCAACCAAAACTTCACCAGAAAGTTTTTCTCCGTCCAGGGACAATATTGTGTAAGCATACAGGTACCGTAACTTCTTTTGCACTGACAAAAACGTGTTGGACTT
Organism: Neolamprologus multifasciatus; assembly: GCF_963576455.1. NCBI lineage: Eukaryota > Metazoa > Chordata > Actinopteri > Cichliformes > Cichlidae > Neolamprologus > Neolamprologus multifasciatus. The sequence goes on from NC_140441.1 coordinate 44,929,694, forward strand.
ATTTTATTCAATAGTGGACACTAGTTGCACACAAATGTTTTGCTTTGGTAGAAACTTAAACAACTGAGTTAAATCAACACAACCTTTTCATTTTCAGTTAACCTGTGCATTTTGAGTTCATATTACACGATTAAGACATGTTCAGATGGAGTAAGTTGAGCTCCTGGAATATTTTAATCCTTCACAATTCTATCATTTTATTTCAACACTATTCAATAACTTTTATCCAAATTCTACTTGGTCCCTTAAATACTAAATGTTGTCTTCATATTGCCTACGGTTCAACAAAGTCTAAATTCTGGTTACCATAAAAATTGAATGGGTCTACAACAACTACCATCCTCCTATCTTTATCCTAATTGCACAAGGGCTGGGAAATAACTCTAAAGTGATAGGTTACGAGGCAGGGTGCACCCCGAACCGGTCACCAGTTTATCACCTAGAAACAAACAACCATTTACACTTATATTCACGGATAATTTAGAATGATCAATTAACCTAACCCTAATAGCTTCATGACTTTTCACTGTGGCAGGAAACCAGAATACCCAGAGAAAAACCACTGCAAACTAGCCAGACTGTGGACTTGCACCCAGGACCTTCTTACTGTGGAGCAACAGCACTCACCAGCATGCCAACAATGTAGGAAATACAGGGAAGCTATGATTTCCTGTTGAATTTTATACAGATCTTTAAAGCCTGAGGCAATTGTGTTAAATACATGTGGGATGCTTACGTAAATCCAAGGGCTGGCCCCCTTTTCTTCTTTTTATTTTATATTTTATTATTGTTATTATTTTTATTTTTATTATTATTTTTTCAGTGTGTTCCTCCTTCAATTAAATCTCAATCACAAAAATGTGGCGCTCCGAAGTAAGGCTCACACCGTTAATTCATAATTTTCACTCTGTACCACTGCTCCTTATCAGGCTGTGTGAAGCACGGTAAACAATTCAGTCGAGACCTTGAGCCATAAACAGACATCACTCACAGACATTGTTTTCATAACCAAACTGCTTTAGACCCTGTCCCCTAAATCTGCACAAATGCCCTCTGGGTGACATGAAATGCATTTAACCAATTAATAATCAATGGCTTCTTGTTGTTGTAACAAATTCTGTATTTGGACGTTTGTGTGCAGCATTTTGCGTATCAGCATAGCATTTGTTAGTAAAGCATTCTTCATTGCATCAGCGTGTGTGTATCACTCTTCATTGCACAAACATGTGTATGTATGTGTGTGTGTGTGGATCACTTCTCAGTGAATTGAATCAGCATTTCGATTTGTGTGCGTGTGTGTGTGTCATTTCTCAGTCAATCAACGAGTGCATATGTGTTCATATGTGTGTTTCTCTTGCTTCTGAGTCAGTGTATGTAAATGTGTGTGTTTGTGTGTGTGTTTGTGTTCATCACTTTCCTGTTCTGGTGTTCTGGGTAAACCATGGCCTGAAGCGCGCTCTGGGGTCCTGCCCTCCCCCTTTTCAGTCCGTTTGGGTCCATTGGTGCTGCTGCCCAAAGTTCTCTCCATACTGGTTCTGGCCCCAATTGAGGCAGTCCTTTTCTCCAGTTTCCTGCATCTTCTCCTTGTCCAGCTCCTCCTTAACTTGACCCTTTTTGCTTCTGTAAGTCCTTCAGGGTTTGCTCCTGTGTTGGAGCTTCTCATCAGGTTTGGCAACCTCCTGCTCCAGCAAGCTCCGGCCTGATTTTAAGTCCTGTATCTGGGACTCCAAGCCTGACTGATGGGTTTGATTAGCAGCCAGCTCCTCCTGAGGCATGCTCAGTTTCTGCTCTGATGTCTTGAGCTCTCACTGAGGGCAGAAACCTCAGAGTCTTTTCCGTACACGTCAGATTGAAGTTTATTGATGTTTTCCTTGCTTTGCTCCACAGCCTTCTGCAGCTCTGCTGTTCGGCTCTTCTCAGAGGTCAGCTCCTGACTGAGCCCCGACACCTGTGCCTTCAGCTTATGTTCTTCTGCTGCTTTTGTCCAATCTGAGGTGCCTTCTGACCTCAGTTACTCCTCGTGTCTCTGGCACGCCCTTTTTGCTGCCCGATCCTCCGTGTTGGTCCATCACTGTCCTGCACAGTTTTAATGCAGAGTTGTTAAGGTCAGCATTCTTTTGCTCGGCCTCACTTTTCATCCGGGCTTAATAGGCGTCTCGTCACAGCTCTGTCAGCTGAAGCTGTCTGGAAATCTCCCCCGTGTAGTGAAACGGGCCTTGGATTTAACGTTCTCCGTCTCCGCTGCATGAGATCTCTTTCCTGCAGCACTGTTGACATTTTCAGGTTGTTGTTGTGAGTCCAACTGCTGTAGCATTTGGTCAGGGTCACATCAAAGATGGTAGAGGGGAGAGCAAAGATGATAGAGGGGAGAGCAGGAGTCCAGGTCAGCCTCGGCTTTCCGGGCCGACAAAGCAGCCTGTAATTAAGCATAAAGAGAAAAAACAAAAACAAAACAAAAACAGACGAACAGGAAAATGATGTTGTTTGAAAATAATGTTGTTTTGGCTGTGTTATTCAGAGAGGGGCCAGGCCCTGTGTCAGCCTTCTCCCCCCCTTTTTTTTGTTTTTTTCTCACCATATAATCAAGTCATAACCCACCAAATTGACAGGACAACACAGGTACACGTTAAAATTCTTAAGATCATGTTTAATAATTCAAAAAAGGAATTTTATTTCATTCAATAATCACTTGTATTAATCAATCACAGGAAAACATGTCACAATTTGACTCTTTTAACCACTAAATTTGTTGTTTCATCACTGGTTTGTGATTTACCAGTGTCTGTCTTTTTGAAGTCAAGTTGTTGTCCTGCAACCCAGAGAGTTTATTTGTTAGTAGTGGATAAACTTTATCTTTTAACATCAGGTGTATGTTAAGTTTCGCTGCTTTAAGCTTGCTGGAAAATCTTCACGTGTTCATGAGTGTAAGCTGTTTCTTCATTGCGTGTATGTGCGTTTGTGGGTGGGTTATTTTAACTTTTTTCTCAAACGAGGCATTTCTCTAATTGTGTGTTTTTAATTTTGTTTCCCAAATTTTGATTTCCCACCTTAAATAACAGCATTCCATGTCTTCAGCCAGGAATTAGAGCTTGCTTGTGAGATTCAGGGACACATGGTGCCAAAAACAATTCAGTGAAAAACTTGCCTGAAAATTTCCAGTGATGGTAACCGATAACTGGAGGAGAAGATGTCCTTTAAGCTTCTTTTTCGGGTGGGGACAAAGTGAGAGGTCAAACTGTAAAATTTTGAGCCAGAGCTTGGCCTGTGTGTCGTCCCAATTTTGTTAATCTATCCTTTTGCTGCTGTACTCAGGTCTCCTGGTTGAGAGAAATCCACCTGTATTAAGAGACTAAAACATTCATTTACTATTTTTCTTAAAACATCCATTTGGTTCATCTGCCTAGATTTTACTCTCTCTCTTGGTGCATAGTTCACACAGTCAGGCAGTTGCCTTTTATGGGCATGCAAGTTTCCGGTCACTTACCCCCAGCAGCTGCGAAGCCGTCTCTCCCATATCAAAACTCAGCCAAACATTAAACATTCACCGTAGTCATTCAAAACTTTATTTGTAATATTATAATCAGCAAAATCAGCGTTTTAATTACAGGCATGTATCATTGTTTGCAAATCATACTTATAAAACTCAATAACACGCTAAACAGGAAGTCCTCTGTGGGCTTCACAGCAGCCACCTCATTTGCATGTTCACACACTATCTAAAAATAGCTCGCAGCGCTGCAGCGCGCTGTCGTCACACACACAGCCTCGTTTCACACTCAACTCTCTATTATATTTTACAAAGACGTCTTATATTTACAATCACTCTCAGGCCTGAAAGTTTTAGCGCCTACACAATTTTGACAAATTTAAGATAACGGATCCAACCGAAGAAAGTCCAACTTTTTTGTAATCAATTAAACAGTATCAGACTCTAACTGTATCTGGCCTCATCTCTAAAGTCACTAACTCAATTTACAGTGCCCAAAAAAGCGCAGATAAGGAGACTCTAACTCCTAGCTTGTTCCAGGATGCCCTGTACCCCACAGTCAAGCCCACTGAACTAACCCTGTTCGCCGACAGGTCAAGGTCGCGCGTCTGCGGCCAGGAGGGAGCGTAACCTCCGGGCTATGCGCCTCTTAGTGGACTCTAACCACCGTTCTAACAAAATTTATAATACTTTTAAACAACAGACAACACCCAAAAACAAGAGTATGACTGATGCAGATGCAACGTTATCGACATTTGAGACTCTCACTCGCAAAATGACCAATAGAAATGCAAACTTTAGACTAATCGAGACTCTAACTCACAAAATGACCAATTCCCTATCCAACTACCTGAGACTCTAACTCAGTATTATTTTCCTTTACCTTGGGACTCTAACCCAGTATTATTACCTTTACCTTAGTTCAAATTTCAACACTCATGAGATTTTTATCAAAATCAAAACAGGCCTTCACCAGTAATTTCAGTGAGTAAGCTTTTAATTTATACAGTCCAATTTGGCACAGTTTGGATTTACATTCAACAGGTTGTGCCTCACCTTTAGATATGCCGGCTTGCCCACTCACGTCAGACCACTGGCTTGTGCCTGCCCGTTCAACCACCTCGGACCGTCCAAACCTCCAAAACTTCCATCCCAATACCACAGGACGAGCCCCCAAAACTGTTACGGATTCAAATATTTGGAATGGATACAGGAGGAAAACCCAAAATAACAACACTGGTCCGGCCGGGTCAAGTCAAACGATGATTTAATGAACACACGCGTGGGAGATGGACACCATACAACAGACAGCATCAGATCTCAAAATGGTGGAGCCTTGATCAAACTCTTATAGCCTCTAGTGGCCCCCACCTAATCATAAAAGCCTAAACATTCACATTCTTTCTCTCACACGGCGCCTAAGCTACGACCTTGGCTCCCTGTTTATCTGCTCCTGATGAGATGGGGCAGTATGCTCTGTTCTCTTCTAATCAGACAAATAAGGCGATGACTTTCTGTGAACAATATTTTCTTATAACTCAGCAGTATAATGCATCACAAAACAATATCATTCATTCACAATAAATCAACAGTCTAATGTAATGCAAATCAGTTTATCAAATGTAATAGTTCTCACCTTCTTCTAATTCAGGAGCATAATGCAAACTAAAACTATATAATAATTCACAATCTTTAATTAGGGGTCTAACATGGCATAAAGTAATATCATAATCCCACACTATACGCAGGAGGAAGCTGCCATCTTTGCCACACCACAGCCTGTTGTGCTTCTGGCTGAAGCCTTATTCACCACACCAGGGCCAGTATTTCCTGTGAGGCAAGCTTTGCCACAATCATTGCCTGTGCTGCTGACTTAGGGTTAGGGTTAGGGTTAGGGTTTAGGGTAATGGATAAGGTTAGGGTTAGGGTTAGGGTTATGGATAGGATTAGGGTTAGGGTTAGGGTTAGGGTTATGGATAGGGTTAGGGTTTATGGTTTATGATTTAGGGTTAGGGTTAGGGTTTAGGGTAGTGATGGGTCGTTCGCGAACGAAATGGCTCTTAGAGCCGGCTCTTTGAAGTGAACGACGCGAGCCGGCTCCTTATTGGGAGCCGTGAGTTTTTTTTTTCTTTCTCTCACCCTCTCTCTCGCCCTTTTTTCCGCTTAACTCCGCATGCGCGGCCTGTACTTTGCGCTGGGCAGAGGGGGGGAGGGGCGTTAGTTACACTCGCAGTAGCACAGGAGCAGAGCCAGAGAGAAAGAGAGTGAGGGACAACAACGTCACATTAGAAAGGTATAGTAATCATCCACTATTTTCAGTTGCAGATGATAAAGGATTCAGAAATCATGCAGGCCCGTATGACAGAGAATGTGCATCTTCTTTTTGTTTTAATATTTTAATTTATATTTAATTGTGTTGTGGTTTGCAGTGTTTTGTGTTGTTTCACGTTAAATTTGTTTAAAAGGAAAAAGCTGAAAATTTAAATAGTTAAAAGTTTAAAATGTAAATAGTTGTTTTTTGTATTATATGATGTATTTATTACATTTTATGTGGAGTGAATAAATAAAGTATATTTATGGTGGACCTTAGAGACAAAGCACGTACAAACTCCAAAACACGTACAAACTCCTAAGTATGTACAAACTCCAAAATGCGTAAAAAATCCAAAACACGTAAAAACTCAGAAGCACGTACAAACTCCAAAACACGTAAAAACTCAGAAGCACGTACAAACTCCAAAACACGTAAAAACTCAGAAGCATGTACAAACTCCAAAACATGTAAAAACTCAGAAGCACGTACAAACTCCAAAACACGTACAAATGACAACAGAAGTGCTCCAGGTTTCTAGGGTGCAGTGTTGAGGTTTTGTTACCTAGTGGCTACACAAGCCAGGAAGTATTAACAACCGGATTTGGTGTGTGGTAGTAACAGGTAAATTAACTTTTTTTGTTAAATTATTTGAATAAATATGAGTGCTTGTCTATAACTACACAAACAATACACACATGTTTTCAATTGTGTAATTTAAGTGATCTGGGTAGCTCTGTTTTGGAAGTTCAGTAAACGCTAGAAATGTGTTTTGGAGTTTGTACGTGCATTTTGGAGTTTGTATATGCTTTAGAGTTTGTACGTGCTTTGTCTCTAGGGGCCATATATAAACATATATAAATAAAACCACTTTTTTTACATTAGTAATTCCTTTTCTGCATAATTTTATATTATTGTTAATGATTAAATAATTAAAGCAACAAAACAACCTGAAGAGCCGGTTCGGAGCCGAAAGAGCCGGCTCTTTTTAGTGAGCCGAGCCGAAAGAGCCGGATCTCTAAAAAGAGCCGGAAATCCCATCACTAGTTTAGGGTAATGGATAGGGTTTAGGGTTAGGGTTATGGATAGGGTTAGGGTTAGGGTTATGGATAGGGTTAGGGTTTATGGTTTATGGTTTAGGGTTAGGGTTAGGGTTAGGGATGAATTGGACAAAAATCATCCAAAACAAACTTTTTATTATTGTCGACTGTTTGAGTGGTGAGCAGTGAGTCTTTCCTCCGTAGGACAGTTGCTTAGAGTTGTAACTATACGCAGGAGGAAGCTGCCATCTTTGCCACACCACAGCCTGTTGTGCTTCTGGCTGAAGCCTTATTCACCACACCAGGGCCAGTATTTCCTGTGAGGCAAGCTTTGCCACAATCATTGCCTGTGCTGCTGACTTAGGGTTAGGGTTAGGGTTAGGTTTAGGGTAATGGATAAGGTTAGGGTTAGGGTTAGGGTTAGGGTTATGGATAGGATTAGGGTTAGGGTTAGGGTTAGGGTTATGGATAGGGTTAGGGTTTATGGTTTATGATTTAGGGTTAGGGTTAGGGTTTAGGGTAATGGATAGGGTTTAGGGTTAGGGTTATGGATAGGGTTAGGGTTAGGGTTATGGATAGGGTTAGGCTTTATGGTTTATGGTTTAGGGTTAGGGTTAGGGTTAGGGATGAATTGGACAAAAATAATCCAAAACAAACTTTTTATTATTGTCGACTGTTTGAGTGGTGAGCAGTGAGTCTTTCCTCTGTAGGACAGTTGCTTAGAGTTGTAACTATACGCAGGAGGAAGCTGCCATCTTTGCCACACCACAGCCTGTTGTGCTTCTGGCTGAAGCCTTATTCACCACACCAGGGCCAGTATTTCCTGTGAGGCAAGCTTTGCCACAATCATTGCCTGTGCTGCTGACTTAGGGTTAGGGTTAGGGTTAGGGTTTAGGGTAATGGATAGGGTTAGGGTTAGGGTTAGGGTTATGGATAGGGTTAGGGTTTATGGTTTATGGTTTAGGGTTAGGGTTAGGGTTAGGGATGAATTGGACAAAAATCATCCAAAACAAACTTTTTATTATTGTCGACTGTTTGAGTGGTGAGCAGTGAGTCTTTCCTCCGTAGGACAGTTGCTTAGAGTTGTAACTATACGCAGGAGGAAGCTGCCATCTTTGCCACACCACAGCCTGTTGTGCTTCTGGCTGAAGCCTTATTCACCACACCAGGGCCAGTATTTCCTGTGAGGCAAGCTTTGCCACAATCATTGCCTGTGCTGCTGACTTAGGGTTAGGGTTAGGGTTAGGGTTTAGGGTAATGGATAGGGTTAGGGTTAGGGTTATGGATAGGGTTAGGGTTTATGGTTTAGGGTTAGGGTTAGGGTTTAGGGTAATGGATAGGGTTAGGGTTGGGGTTAGGGTTATGGATAGGGTTAGGGTTAGGGTTATGGATAGGGTTAGGGTTTATGGTTTATGGTTTAGGGTTAGGGTTAGGGTTTAGGGTAATGGATAGGGTTAGGGTTAGGGTTATGGTTAGGGTTAGGGTTAGGGTTAGGGTTATGGATAGGGTTAGGGTTTATGGTTTATGGTTTAGGGTTAGGGTTAGGGTTTAGGGTAATGGATAGGGTTAGGGTTAGGGTTAGGGTTATGGATAGGGTTAGGGTTAGGGTTAGGGTTAGGGTTATGGATAGGGTTAGGGTTTATGGTTTATGGTTTAGGGTTAGGGTTAAGGTTAGGGATGAATTGGACAAAAATCATCCAAAACAAACTTTTTATTAGTGTCGACTGTTTGAGTGGTGAGCAGTGAGTAAGGGTTAGTGTTAGGGTTAGGGTTAGGGTTATGGATAGGGTTAGGGTTAGGGTTAGGGTTATGGATAGGGTTAGGGTTTATGGTTTATGGTTTAGGGTTAGGGTTAGGGTTAGGGATGAATTGGACAAAAATCATCCAAAACAAACTTTTTATTATTGTCGACTGTTTGAGTGGTGAGCAGTGAGTCTTTCCTCCGTAGGACAGTTGCTTAGAGTTGTAACTATACGCAGGAGGAAGCTGACATCTTTGCCACACCACAGCCTGTTGTGCTTCTGGCTGAAGCCTTATTCACCACACCAGGGCCAGTATTTCCTGTGAGGCAAGCTTTGCCACAATCATTGCCTGTGCTGCTGACTTAGGGTTAGGGTTAGGGTTAGGGTTTAGGGTAATGGATAAGGTTAGGGTTAGGGTTAGGGTTATGGATAGGGTTAGGGTTAGGGTTATGGATAGGGTTAGGGTTTATGGTTTATGGTTTAGGGTTAGGGTTAGGGTTAGGGTTATGGATAGGGTTAGGGTTAGGGTTAGGGTTATGGATAGGGTTAGGGTTTATGGATTATGGTTTAGGGTTAGGGTTAGGGTTAGGGATGAATTGGACAAAAATCATCCAAAACACACTTTTTATTATTGTCGACTGTTTGAGTGGTGAGCAGTGAGTCTTTCCTCCGTAGGACAGTTGCTTAGAGTTGTAACTATACGCAGGAGGAAGCTGCCATCTTTGCCACACCACAGCCTGTTGTGCTTCTGGCTGAAGCCTTATTCACCACACCAAGGCCAGTATTTCCTGTGAGGCAAGCTTTGCCACAATCATTGCCTGTGCTGCTGACTTAGGGTTAGGGTTAGGGTTAGGGTTTAGGGTAATGGATAGGGTTAGGGTTAGGGTTATGGATAGGGTTAGGGTTTATGGTTTATGGTTTAGGGTTAGGGTTAGGGTTAGGGTTTAGAGTAATGGATAGGGTTAGGGTTGGGGTTAGGGTTAGGGTTATGGATAGGGTTAGGGTTAGGGTTAGGGTTATGGATAGGGTTAGGGTTTATGGTTTATGGTTTAGGGTTAGGGTTAGGGTTAGGGATGAATTGGACAAAAATCATCCAAAACAAACTTTTTATTATTGTCGACTGTTTGAGTGGTGAGCAGTGAGTCTTTCCTCCGTAGGACAGTTGCTTAGAGTTGTAACTATACGCAGGAGGAAGCTGCCATCTTTGCCACACCACAGCCTGTTGTGCTTCTGGCTGAAGCCTTATTCATCACACCAGGGCCAGTATTTCCTGTGAGGCAAGCTTTGCCACAATCATTGCCTGTGCTGCTGACTTAGGGTTAGGGTTAGGGTTAGGGTTAGGGTTTAGGGTAATGGATAGGGTTAGGGTTAGGGTTAGGGTTATGGATAGGGTTAGGGTTTATGGTTTATGGTTTAGGGTTAGGGTTAGGGTTTAGGGTAATGGATAGGGTTAGGGTTGGGGTTAGGGTTATGGATAGGGTTAGGGTTAGGGTTAGGGTTATGGATAGGGTTAGGGTTTATGGTTTATGGTTTAGGGTTAGGGTTAGGGTTAGGGATGAATTGGACAAAAATCATCCAAAACAAACTTTTTATTATTGTCGACTGTTTGAGTGGTGAGCAGTGAGTCTTTCCTCCGTAGGACAGTTGCTTAGAGTTGTAACTATACGCAGGAGGAAGCTGCCATCTTTGCCACACCACAGCCTGTTGTGCTTCTGGCTGAAGCCTTATTCATCACACCAGGGCCAGTATTTCCTGTGAGGCAAGCTTTGCCACAATCATTGCCTGTGCTGCTGACTTAGGTTTAGGGTTAGGGTTAGGGTTTAGGGTAATGGATAGGGTTAGGGTTAGGGTTAGGGTTATGGTTAGGGTTAGGGTTAGGGTTATGGATAGGGTTAGGGTTTATGGTTTATGGTTTATGGTTTAGGGTTAGGGTTAGGGTTAGGGATGAATTGGACAAAAATCATCCAAAACAAACTTTTTATTAGTGTCGACTGTTTGAGTGGTGAGCAATGAGTAAGGGTTAGGGTTAGGGTTAGGGTTATGGATAGGGTTAGGGTTAGGGTTAGGGTTATGGATAGGGTTAGGGTTTATGGTTTAGGGTTAGTGTTAGGGTTAGGGTTAGGGTTATGGATAGGGTTAGGGTTAGGGTTAGGGTTAGGGTTATGGATAGGGTTAGGGTTTATGGGTTAGGGTTTAGGGTTAGGGTTAGGGCTAGGGATGAATTGGACAAAAATCATCCAAAACAAACTTTTTATTAGTGTCGACTGTTTGAGTGGTGAGCAGTGAGTCTTTCCTCCGTAGGACAGTTGCTTAGAGTTGTAACTATACGCAGGAGGAAGCTGCCATCTTTGCCACACCACAGCCTGTTGTGCTTCTGGCTGAAGCCTTATTCACCACACCAGGGCCAGTATTTCCTGTGAGGCAAGCGTTGCCACAATCATTGCCTGTGCTGCTGACTTAGGGTTAGGGTTAGGGTTAGGGTTTAGGGTAATGGATAGGGTTAGGTTTAGGGTTAGGGTTATGGATAGGGTTAGGGTTAGGGTTAGGGTTAGGGATAGGGATAGGGTTAGGGTTTATGGTTTATGGTTTAGGGTTAGGGTTAGGGTTTAGGGTAATGGATAGGGTTAAGGTTAGGGTTATGGATAGGGTTAGGGTTAGGGTTAGGGTTAGGGTTATGGATAGGGTTAGGGTTTATGGTTTATGGTTTATGGTTAGGGTTAGGGTTAGGGATGAATTGGACAAAAATCATCCAAAACAAACTTTTTATTAGTGTCGACTGTTTGAGTGGTGAGCAGTGAGTAAGGGTTAGTGTTAGGGTTAGGGTTAGGGTTATGGATAGGGTTAGGGTTAGGGTTAGGGTTAGGGTTATGGATAGGGTTAGGGTTTATGGTTTATGGTTTAGGGTTAGGGTTAGGGTTAGGGATGAATTGGACAAAAATCATCCAAAACAAACTTTTTATTATTGTCGACTGTTTGAGTGGTGAGCAGTGAGTCTTTCCTCCGTAGGACAGTTGCTTAGAGTTGTAACTATACGCAGGAGGAAGCTGACATCTTTGCCACACCACAGCCTGTTGTGCTTCTGGCTGAAGCCTTATTCACCACACCAGGGCCAGTATTTCCTGTGAGGCAAGCTTTGCCACAATCATTGCCTGTGCTGCTGACTTAGGGTTAGGGTTAGGGTTAGGGTTTAGGGTAATGGATAAGGTTAGGGTTAGGGTTAGGGTTATGGATAGGCTTAGGGTTAGGTTTATGGATAGGGTTAGGGTTTATGGTTTATGGTTTAGGGTTAGGGTTAGGGTTAGGGTTAGGGTTATGGATAGGGTTAGGGTTAGGGTTAGGGTTAGGGTTATGGATAGGGTTAGGGTTTATGGATTATGGTTTAGGGTTAGGGTTAGGGTTAGGGATGAATTGGACAAAAATCATCCAAAACACACTTTTTATTATTGTCGACTGTTTGAGTGGTGAGCAGTGAGTCTTTCCTCCGTAGGACAGTTGCTTAGAGTTGTAACTATACGCAGGAGGAAGCTGCCATCTTTGCCACACCACAGCCTGTTGTGCTTCTGGCTGAAGCCTTATTCACCACACCAAGGCCAGTATTTCCTGTGAGGCAAGCTTTGCCACAATCATTGCCTGTGCTGCTGACTTAGGGTTAGGGTTAGGGTTTAGGGTAATGGATAGGGTTAGGGTTAGGGTTATGGATAGGGTTAGGGTTTATGGTTTATGGTTTAGGGTTAGGGTTAGGGTTAGGGATGAATTGGACAAAAATCATCCAAAACAAACTTTTTATTATTGTCGACTGTTTGAGTGGTGAGCAGTGAGTCTTTCCTCCGTAGGACAGTTGCTTAGAGTTGTAACTATACGCAGGAGGAAGCTGCCATCTTTGCCACACCACAGCCTGTTGTGCTTCTGGCTGAAGCCTTATTCATCACACCAGGGCCAGTATTTCCTGTGAGGCAAGCTTTGCCACAATCATTGCCTGTGCTGCTGACTTAGGGTTAGGGTTAGGGTTTAGGGTAATGGATAGGGTTAGGGTTAGAGTTAGGGTTATGGTTAGGGTTAGGGTTAGGGTTATGGATAGGGTTAGGGTTTATGGTTTATGGTTTAGGGTTAGGGTTAGGGTTAGGGATGAATTGGACAAAAATCATCCAAAACAAACTTTTTATTAGTGTCGACTGTTTGAGTGGTGAGCAATGAGTAAGGGTTAGGGTTAGGGTTATGGATAGGGTTAGGGTTTATGGTTTATGGTTTAGGGTTAGGTTTAGGGTTAGGGATGAATTGGACAAAAATCATCCAAAACAAACTTTTTATTATTGTCGACTGTTTGAGTGGTGAGCAGTGAGTCTTTCCTCCGTAGGACAGTTGCTTAGAGTTCTAACTATACGCAGGAGGAAGCTGCCATCTTTGCCACACCACAGCCTGTTGTACTTCTGGCTGAAGCCTTATTCATCACACCAGGGCCAGTATTTCCTGTGAGGCAAGCTTTGCCACAATCATTGCCTGTGCTGCTGACTTAGGGTTAGGGTTAGGGTTAGGGTTTAGGGTAATGGATAGGGTTAGGGTTAGGGTTATGGATAGGGTTAGGGTTAGGGTTATGGTTAGGGTTAGGGTTAGGGTTAGGGTTATGGATAGGGTTAGGGTTTATGGTTTATGGTTTAGGGTTAGGGTTAGGGTTTAGGGTAATGGATAGGGTTAGGGTTAGGGTTAGGGTTATGGATAGGGTTAGGGTTAGGGTTAGGGTTATGGATAGGGTTAGGGTTTATGGTTTATGGTTTAGGGTTAGGGTTAGGGTTAGGGATGAATTGGACAAAAATCATCCAAAACAAACTTTTTATTAGTGTCGACTGTTTGAGTGGTGAGCAGTGAGTAAGGGTTAGTTTTAGGGTTAGGGTTAGGGTTATGGATAGGGTTAGGGTTAGGGTTAGGGTTAGGGTTATGGATAGGGTTAGGGTTTATGGTCTATGGTTTAGGGTTAGGGTTAGGGTTAGGGATGAATTGGACAAAAATCATCCAAAACAAACTTTTTATTATTGTCGACTGTTTGAGTGGTGAGCAGTGAGTCTTTCCTCCGTAGGACAGTTGCTTAGAGTTGTAACTATACGCAGGAGGAAGCTGACATCTTTGCCATACCACAGCCTGTTGTGCTTCTGGCTGAAGCCTTATTCACCACACCAGGGCCAGTATTTCCTGTGAGGCAAGCTTTGCCACAATCATTGCCTGTGCTGCTGACTTAGGGTTAGGGTTAGGGTTAGGGTTTAGGGTAATGGATAAGGTTAGGGTTAGGGTTAGGGTTATGGATAGGGTTAGGGTTAGGGTTATGGATAGGGTTAGGGTTTATGGTTTATGGTTTAGTGTTAGGGTTAGGGTTAGGGTTAGGGTTATGGATAGGGTTAGGGTTTATGGATTATGGTTTAGGGTTAGGGTTAGGGTTAGGGATGAATTGGACAAAAATCATCCAAAACACACTTTTTATTATTGTCGACTGTTTGAGTGGTGAGCAGTGAGTCTTTCCTCCGTAGGACAGTTGCTTAGAGTTGTAACTATACGCAGGAGGAAGCTGCCATCTTTGCCACACCACAGCCTGTTGTGCTTCTGGCTGAAGCCTTATTCACCACACCAAGGCCAGTATTTCCTGTGAGGCAAGCTTTGCCACAATCATTGCCTGTGCTGCTGACTTAGGGTTAGGGTTAGGGTTAGGGTTTAGGGTAATGGATAGGGTTAGGGTTAGGGTTATGGATAGGGTTAGGGTTTATGGTTTATGGTTTAGGGTTAGGGTTAGGGTTTAGGGTAATGGATAGGGTTAGGGTTGGGGTTAGGGTTATGGATAGGGTTAGGGTTAGGGTTAGGGTTATGGATAGGGTTAGGGTTTATGGTTTATGGTTTAGGGTTAGGGTTAGGGTTAGGGATGAATTGGACAAAAATCATCCAAAACAAACTTTTTATTATTGTCGACTGTTTGAGTGGTGAGCAGTGAGTCTTTCCTCCGTAGGACAGTTGCTTAGAGTTGTAACTATACGCAGGAGGAAGCTGCCATCTTTGCCACACCACAGCCTGTTGTGCTTCTGGCTGAAGCCTTATTCACCACACCAAGGCCAGTATTTCCTGTGAGGCAAGCTTTGCCACAATCATTGCCTGTGCTGCTGACTTAGGGTTAGGGTTAGGGTTAGGGTTTAGGGTAATGGATAGGGTTAGGGTTAGGGTTAGGGTTATGGTTAGGGTTAGGGTTAGGGTTATGGATAGGGTTAGGGTTTATGGTTTATGGTTTATGGTTTAGGGTTAGGGTTAGGGTTAGGGATGAATTGGACAAAAATCATCCAAAACAAACTTTTTATTAGTGTCGACTGTTTGAGTGGTGAGCAATGAGTAAGGGTTAGGGTTAGGGTTAGGGTTATGGATAGGGTTAGGGTTAGGGTTAGGGTTATGGATAGGGTTAGGGTTTATGGTTTATGGTTTAGGGTTAGGGTTAGGGTTAGGGATGAATTGGACAAAAATCATCCAAAACAAACTTTTTATTATTGTCGACTGTTTGAGTGGTGAGCAGTGAGTCTTTCCTCCGTAGGACAGTTGCTTAGAGTTCTAACTATACGCAGGAGGAAGCTGCCATCTTTGCCACACCACAGCCTGTTGTGCTTCTGGCTGAAGCCTTATTCACCACACCAGGGCCAGTATTTCCTGTGAGGCAAGCTTTGCCACAATCATTGCCTGTGCTGCTGACTTAGGGTTAGGGTTAGGGTTAGGGTTTAGGGTAATGGATAAGGTTAGGGTTAGGGTTAGGGTTATGGATAGGGTTAGGGTTAGGGTTAGGGTTATGGATAGGGTTAGGGTTTATGGTTTAGGGTTAGTGTTAGGGTTAGGGTTAGGGTTAGGGTTATGGATAGGGTTAGGGTTAGGGTTAGGGTTAGGGTTAGGGTTATGGATAGGGTTAGGGTTTATGGGTTAGGGTTTAGGGTTAGGGTTAGGGCTAGGGATGAATTGGACAAAAATCATCCAAAACAAACTTTTTATTAGTGTCGACTGTTTGAGTGGTGAGCAGTGAGTCTTTCCTCCGTAGGACAGTTGCTTAGAGTTGTAACTATACGCAGGAGGAAGCTGCCATCTTTGCCACACCACAGCCTGTTGTGCTTCTGGCTGAAGCCTTATTCACCACACCAGGGCCAGTATTTCCTGTGAGGCAAGCTTTGCCACAATCATTGCCTGTGCTGCTGACTTAGGGTTAGGGTTAGGGTTAGGGTTTAGGGTAATGGATAGGGTTAGGTTAGGGTTAGGGTTATGGATAGGGTTAGGGTTAGGGTTAGGGTTAGGGATAGGGATAGGGTTAGGGTTTATGGTTTATGGTTTAGGGTTAGGGTTAGGGTTTAGGGTAATGGATAGGGTTAAGGTTAGGGTTATGGATAGGGTTAGGGTTAGGGTTAGGGTTAGGGTTATGGATAGGGTTAGGGTTTATGGTTTATGGTTTATGGTTAGGGTTAGGGTTAGGGATGAATTGGACAAAAATCATCCAAAACAAACTTTTTATTAGTGTCGACTGTTTGAGTGGTGAGCAGTGAGTAAGGGTTAGTGTTAGGGTTAGGGTTATGGATAGGGTTAGGGTTAGGGTTAGGGTTAGGGTTAGGGTTAGGGTTTATGGTTTATGGTTTAGGGTTAGGGTTAGGGTTAGGGATGAATTGGACAAAAATCATCCAAAACAAACTTTTTATTATTGTCGACTGTTTGAGTGGTGAGCAGTGAGTCTTTCCTCCGTAGGACAGTTGCTTAGAGTTGTAACTATACGCAGGAGGAAGCTGACATCTTTGCCACACCACAGCCTGTTGTGCTTCTGGCTGAAGCCTTATTCACCACACCAGGGCCAGTATTTCCTGTGAGGCAAGCTTTGCCACAATCATTGCCTGTGCTGCTGACTTAGGGTTAGGGTTAGGGTTAGGGTTTAGGGTAATGGATAAGGTTAGGGTTAGGGTTAGGGTTATGGATAGGGTTAGGGTTAGGGTTATGGATAGGGTTAGGGTTTATGGTTTATGGTTTAGGGTTAGGGTTAGGGTTAGGGTTATGGATAGAGTTAGGGTTAGGGTTAGGGTTATGGATAGGGTTAGGGTTTATGGATTATGGTTTAGGGTTAGGGTTAGGGTTAGGGATGAATTGGACAAAAATCATCCAAAACACACTTTTTATTATTGTCGACTGTTTGAGTGGTGAGCAGTGAGTCTTTCCTCCGTAGGACAGTTGCTTAGAGTTGTAACTATACGCAGGAGGAAGCTGCCATCTTTGCCACACCACAGCCTGTTGTGCTTCTGGCTGAAGCCTTATTCACCACACCAAGGGCCAGTATTTCCTGTGAGTCAAGCTTTGCCACAATCATTGCCTGTGCTGCTGACTTAGGGTTAGGGTTAGGGTTAGGGTTTAGGGTAATGGATAGGGTTAGGGTTAGGGTTATGGATAGGGTTAGGGTTTATGGTTTATGGTTTAGGGTTAGGGTTAGGGTTTAGGGTAATGGATAGGGTTAGGGTTAGGGTTAGGGTTATGGATAGGGTTAGGGTTAGGGTTAGGGTTATGGATAGGGTTAGGGTTTATGGTTTATGGTTTAGGGTTAGGGTTAGGGTTAGGGATGAATTGGACAAAAATCATCCAAAACAAACTTTTTATTATTGTCGACTGTTTGAGTGGTGAGCAGTGAGTCTTTCCTCCGTAGGACAGTTGCTTAGAGTTGTAACTATACGCAGGAGGAAGCTGCCATCTTTGCCACACCACAGCCTGTTGTGCTTCTGGCTGAAGCCTTATTCATCCACACCAGGGCCAGTATTTCCTGTGAGGCAAGCTTTGCCACAATCATTGCCTGTGCTGCTGACTTAGGGTTAGGGTTAGGGTTAGGGTTTAGGGTAATGGATAGGGTTAGGGTTAGGGTTAGGGTTAGGGTTATGGTTAGGGTTAGGGTTAGGGTTATGGATAGGGTTAGGGTTTATGGTTTATGGTTTAGGGTTAGGGTTAGGGTTAGGGATGAATTGGACAAAAATCATCCAAAACAAACTTTTTATTAGTGTCGACTGTTTGAGTGGTGAGCAATGAGTAAGGGTTAGGGTTAGGGTTAGGGTTAGGGTTATGGATAGGGTTAGGGTTAGGGTTAGGGTTAGGGTTATGGATAGGGTTAGGGTTTATGGTTTATGGTTTAGGGTTAGGGTTAGGGTTAGGGATGAATTGGACAAAAATCATCCAAAACAAACTTTTTATTATTGTCGACTGTTTGAGTGGTGAGCAGTGAGTCTTTCCTCCGTAGGACAGTTGCTTAGAGTTGTAACTATACGCAGGAGGAAGCTGCCATCTTTGCCACACCACAGCCTGTTGTGCTTCTGGCTGAAGCCTTATTCACCACACCAGGGCCAGTATTTCCTGTGAGGCAAGCTTTGCCACAATCATTGCCTGTGCTGCTGACTTAGGGTTAGGGTTAGGGTTAGGGTTTAGGGTAATGGATAGGGTTAGGGTTAGGGTTATGGATAGGGTTAGGGTTAGGGTTAGGGTTATGGATAGGGTTAGGGTTTATGGTTTATGGTTTAGGGTTAGGGTTAGGGTTTAGGGTAATGGATAGGGTTAGGGTTAGGGTTAGGGTTATGGTTAGGGTTAGGGTTAGGGTTAGGGTTATGGATAGGGTTAGGGTTTATGGTTTATGGTTTAGGGTTAGGGTTAGGGTTTAGGGTAATGGATAGGGTTAGGGTTAGGGTTAGGGTTATGGATAGGGTTAGGGTTAGGGTTAGGGTTATGGATAGGGTTAGGGTTTATGGTTTATGGTTTAGGGTTAGGGTTAGGGTTAGGGATGAATTGGACAAAAATCATCCAAAACAAACTTTTTATTAGTGTCGACTGTTTGAGTGGTGAGCAGTGAGTAAGGGTTAGTGTTAGGGTTAGGGTTAGGGTTATGGATAGGGTTAGGGTTAGGGTTAGGGTTATGGATAGGGTTAGGGTTTATGGTTTATGGTTTAGGGTTAGGGTTAGGGTTAGGGATGAATTGGACAAAAATCATCCAAAACAAACTTTTTATTATTGTCGACTGTTTGAGTGGTGAGCAGTGAGTCTTTCCTCCGTAGGACAGTTGCTTAGAGTTGTAACTATACGCAGGAGGAAGCTGACATCTTTGCCACACCACAGCCTGTTGTGCTTCTGGCTGAAGCCTTATTCACCACACCAGGGCCAGTATTTCCTGTGAGGCAAGCTTTGCCACAATCATTGCCTGTGCTGCTGACTTAGGGTTAGGGTTAGGGTTAGGGTTTAGGGTAATGGATAAGGTTAGGGTTAGGGTTAGGGTTATGGATAGGGTTAGGGTTAGGGTTATGGATAGGGTTAGGGTTTATGGTTTATGGTTTAGGGTTAGGGTTAGGGTTAGGGTTAGGGTTAGGGTTATGGATAGGGTTAGGGTTAGGGTTAGGGTTATGGATAGGGTTAGGGTTTATGGATTATGGTTTAGGGTTAGGGTTAGGGATGAATTGGACAAAAATCATCCAAAACAAACTTTTTATTATTGTCGACTGTTTGAGTGGTGAGCAGTGAGTCTTTCCTCCGTAGGACAGTTGCTTAGAGTTGTAACTATACGCAGGAGGAAGCTGCCATCTTTGCCACACCACAGCCTGTTGTGCTTCTGGCTGAAGCCTTATTCACCACACCAGGGCCAGTATTTCCTGTGAGGCAAGCTTTGCCACAATCATTGCCTGTGCTGCTGACTTAGGGTTAGGGTTAGGTTTAGGGTTTAGGGTAATGGATAGGGTTAGGGTTATTGGTTATGGATAGGGTTAGGGTTAGGGTTATGGATAGGGTTAGGGTTTATGGTTTATGGTTTAGGGTTAGGGTTAGGGTTTAGGGTAATGGATAGGGTTAGGGTTAGGGTTAGGGTTAGGGTTATGGATAGGGTTAGGGTTAGGGTTAGGGTTAGGGCTATGGATAGGGATTAGGGTTTATGGTTTATGGTTTAGGGTTAGGGTTAGGGTTAGGGATGAATTGGACAAAAATCATCCAAAACAAACTTTTTATTATTGTCGACTGTTTGAGTGGTGAGCAGTGAGTCTTTCCTCCGTAGGACAGTTGCTTAGAGTTGTAACTATACGCAGGAGGAAGCTGCCATCTTTGCCACACCACAGCCTGTTGTGCTTCTGGCTGAAGCCTTATTCACCACACCAGGGCCAGTATTTCCTGTGAGGCAAGCTTTGCCACAATCATTGCCTGTGCTGCTAACTTAGGGTTAGGGTTAGGTTTAGGGTTTAGGGTAATGGATAGGGTTAGGGTTATTGGTTATGGATAGGGTTAGGGTTAGGGTTATGGATAGGGTTAGGGTTTATGGTTTATGGTTTAGGGTTAGGGTTAGGGTTTAGGGTAATGGATAGGGTTAGGGTTAGGGTTAGGGTTAGGGTTATGGATAGGGTTAGGGTTAGGGTTAGGGTTAGGGCTATGGATAGGGATAGGGATAGGGTTTATGGTTTATGGTTTAGGGTTAGGGTTAGGGTTAGGGTTAGGGATGAATTGGACAAAAATCATCCAAAACAAACTTTTTATTATTGTCGACTGTTTGAGTGGTGAGCAGTGAGTCTTTCCTCCGTAGGACAGTTGCTTAGAGTTGTAACTATACGCAGGAGGAAGCTGCCATCTTTGCCACACCACAGCCTGTTGTGCTTCTGGCTGAAGCCTTATTCACCACACCAGGGCCAGTATTTCCTGTGAGGCAAGCTTTGCCACAATCATTGCCTGTGCTGCTGACTTAGGGTTAGGGTTAGGGTTTAGGGTAATGGATAGGGTTAGGGTTAGGGTTAGGGTTATGGTTAGGGTTAGGGTTAGGGTTATGGATAGGGTTAGGGTTTATGGTTTATGGTTTAGGGTTAGGGTTAGGGTTAGGGATGAATTGGACAAAAATCATCCAAAACAAACTTTTTATTAGTGTCGACTGTTTGAGTGGTGAGCAATGAGTAAGGGTTAGGGTTAGGGTTAGGGTTATGGATAGGGTTAGGGTTAGGGTTAGGGTTATGGATAGGGTTAGGGTTAGGGTTAGGGTTATGGATAGGGTTAGGGTTAGGGTTAGGGTTAGGGTTAGGGTTTAGGGTAATGGATAGGGTTAGGGTTAGGGTTATGGATAGGGTTAGGGTTAGGGTTATGGATAGGGTTAGGGTTTATGGTTTATGGTTTAGGGTTAGGGTTAGGGTTTAGGGTAATGGATAGGGTTAGGGTTAGGGTTAGGGTTATGGTTAGGGTTAGGGTTAGGGTTAGGGTTATGGATAGGGTTAGGGTTTATGGTTTATGGTTTATGGTTTAGGGTTAGGGTTAGGGTTTAGGGTAATGGATAGGGTTAGGGTTAGGGTTAGGGTTATGGATAGGGTTAGGGTTAGGGTTAGGGTTATGGATAGGGTTAGGGTTTATGGTTTATGGTTTAGGGTTAGGGTTAGGGTTAGGGATGAATTGGACAAAAATCATCCAAAACAAACTTTTTATTAGTGTCGACTGTTTGAGTGGTGAGCAGTGAGTAAGGGTTAGGGTTAGGGTTAGGGTTATGGATAGGGTTAGGGTTAGGGTTAGGGTTATGGATAGGGTTAGGGTTTATGGTTTATGGTTTAGGGTTAGGGTTAGGGTTAGGGATGAATTGGACAAAAATCATCCAAAACAAACTTTTTATTATTGTCGACTGTTTGAGTGGTGAGCAGTGAGTCTTTCCTCCGTAGGACAGTTGCTTAGAGTTGTAACTATACGCAGGAGGAAGCTGCCATCTTTGCAACACCACAGCCTGTTGTGCTTCTGGCTGAAGCCTTATTCACCACACCAGGGCCAGTATTTCCTGTGAGGCAAGCTTTGCCACAATCATTGCCTGTGCTGCTGACTTAGGGTTAGGGTTTAGGGTGATGGATAGGGTTAGGGTTTATGGTTTATGGTTTAGGGTTAGGGTTAGGGTTAGGGTTAGGGTTATGGATAGGGTTAGGGTTAGGGTTAGGGTTAGGGTCATGGATAGGGTTAGGGTTTATGGTTTATGGTTTAGGGTTAGGGTTAGGGTTAGGGATGAATTGGACAAAAATCATCCAAAACAAACTTTTTATTAGTGTCGACTGTTTGAGTGGTGAGCAGTGAGTCTTTCCTCCGTAGGACAGTTGCTTAGAGTTGTAACTATACGCAGGAGGAAGCTGTCATCTTTGCCACACCACAGCCTGTTGTGCTTCTGGCTGAAGCCTTATTCACCACACCAGGGCCAGTATTTCCTGTGAGGCAAGCTTTGCCACAATCATTGCCTGTGCTGCTGACTTAGGGTTAGGGTTAGGATTAGGGTTTAGGTTAATGGATAGGGTTAGGATTAGGGTTATGGATAGGGTTAGGGTTAGGGTTAGGGTTATGGATAGGGTTAGGGTTTATGGTTTATGGTTTAGGGTTAGGGTTAGGGTTTAGGGTAATGGATAGGGTTAGGGTCAGGGTTAGGGTTATGGATAGGGTTAGGGTTAGGGTTAGGGTTAGGGTTATGGATAGGGTTAGGGTTTATGGTTTATGGTTTAGGGTTAGGGTTAGGGTTAGGGATGAATTGGACAAAAATCATCCAAAACAAACTTTTTATTAGTGTCGACTGTTTGAGTGGTGAGCAGTGAGTAAGGGTTAGGGTTAGGGTTAGGGTTATGGATAAGGTTAGGGTTAGGGTTAGGGTTAGGGTTATGGATAGGGTTAGGGTTTATGGTTTATGGTTTAGGGTTAGGGTTAGGGTTAGGGATGAATTGGACAAAAATCATCCAAAACAAACTTTTTATTATTGTCGACTGTTTGAGTGGTGAGCAGTGAGTCTTTCCTCCGTAGGACAGTTGCTTAGAGTTGTAACTATACGCAGGAGGAAGCTGCCATCTTTGCCACACCACAGCCTGTTGTGCTTCTGGCTGAAGCCTTATTCACCACACCAGGGCCAGTATTTCCTGTGAGGCAAGCTTTGTCACAATCATTGCCTGTGCTTCTGACTTAGGGTTAGGGTTAGGGTTAGGGTTTAGGGTAATGGATAAGGTTAGGGTTAGGGTTAGGGTTATGGATAGGGTTAAGGTTAGGGTTAGGGTTAGGGTTATGGATAGGGTTAGGGTTTATGGTTTATGGTCTAGGGTTAGGGTTAGGGTTAGGGTTAGGGTTATGGATAGGGTTAGGGTAGGGTTAGGGTTATGGATAGGGTTAGGGTTTATGGTTTATGG
The DNA here is from genome assembly GCF_963576455.1 of Neolamprologus multifasciatus. Classification (NCBI taxonomy): domain Eukaryota; kingdom Metazoa; phylum Chordata; class Actinopteri; order Cichliformes; family Cichlidae; genus Neolamprologus; species Neolamprologus multifasciatus. The sequence goes on from NC_140441.1 coordinate 44,952,436, forward strand.
TTTAGGGTTAGGGTTAGGGTTAGGGATGAATTGGACAAAAATCATCCAAAACAAACTTTTTATTATTGTCGACTGTTTGAGTGGTGAGCAGTGAGTCTTTCCTCCGTAGGACAGTTGCTTAGAGTTGTAACTATACGCAGGAGGAAGCTGCCATCTTTGCCACACCACAGCCTGTTGTGCTTCTGGCTGAAGCCTTATTCACCACACCAGGGCCAGTATTTCCTGTGAGGCAAGCTTTGCCACAATCATTGCCTGTGCTGCTGACTTAGGGTTAGGGTTAGGTTTAGGGTTTAGGGTAATGGATAGGGTTAGGGTTATTGGTTATGGATAGGGTTAGGGTTTATGGTTTATGGTTTAGGGTTAGGGTTAGGGTTTAGGGTAATGGATAGGGTTAGGGTTAGGGTTAGGGTTAGGGTTATGGATAGGGTTAGGGTTAGGGTTAGGGTTAGGGCTATGGATAGGGATAGGGTTTATGGTTTATGGTTTAGGGTTAGGGTTAGGGTTAGGGATGAATTGGACAAAAATCATCCAAAACAAACTTTTTATTATTGTCGACTGTTTGAGTGGTGAGCAGTGAGTCTTTCCTCCGTAGGACAGTTGCTTAGAGTTGTAACTATACGCAGGAGGAAGCTGCCATCTTTGCCACACCACAGCCTGTTGTGCTTCTGGCTGAAGCCTTATTCACCACACCAGGGCCAGTATTTCCTGTGAGGCAAGCTTTGCCACAATCATTGCCTGTGCTGCTAACTTAGGGTTAGGGTTAGGTTTAGGGTTTAGGGTAATGGATAGGGTTAGGGTTATGGTTATGGATAGGGTTAGGGTTAGGGTTATGGATAGGGTTAGGGTTTATGGTTTATGGTTTAGGGTTAGGGTTAGGGTTTAGGGTAATGGATAGGGTTAGGGTTAGGGTTAGGGTTAGGGTTATGGATAGGGTTAGGGTTAGGGTTAGGGCTATGGATAGGGATAGGGATAGGGTTTATGGTTTATGGTTTAGGGTTAGGGTTAGGGTTAGGGTTAGGGATGAATTGGACAAAAATCATCCAAAACAAACTTTTTATTATTGTCGACTGTTTGAGTGGTGAGCAGTGAGTCTTTCCTCCGTAGGACAGTTGCTTAGAGTTGTAACTATACGCAGGAGGAAGCTGCCATCTTTGCCACACCACAGCCTGTTGTGCTTCTGGCTGAAGCCTTATTCACCACACCAGGGCCAGTATTTCCTGTGAGGCAAGCTTTGCCACAATCATTGCCTGTGCTGCTGACTTAGGGTTAGGGTTAGGGTTAGGGTTTAGGGTAATGGATAGGGTTAGGGTTAGGGTTAGGGTTATGGTAGGTTAGGGTTAGGGTTAGGGTTATGGATAGGGTTAGGGTTTATGGTTTATGGTTTAGGGTTAGGGTTAGGGTTAGGGATGAATTGGACAAAAATCATCCAAAACAAACTTTTTATTAGTGTCGACTGTTTGAGTGGTGAGCAGTGAGTAAGGGTTAGGGTTAGGGTTAGGGTTATGGATAGGGTTAGGGTTAGGGTTAGGGTTATGGATAGGGTTAGGGTTTATGGTTTATGGTTTAGGGTTAGGGTTAGGGTTAGGGATGAATTGGACAAAAATCATCCAAAACAAACTTTTTATTATTGTCGACTGTTTGAGTGGTGAGCAGTGAGTCTTTCCTCCGTAGGACAGTTGCTTAGAGTTGTAACTATACGCAGGAGGAAGCTGCCATCTTTGCCACACCACAGCCTGTTGTGCTTCTGGCTGAAGCCTTATTCATCACACCAGGGCCAGTATTTCCTGTGAGGCAAGCTTTGCCACAATCATTGCCTGTGCTGCTGACTTAGGGTTAGGGTTAGGGTTAGGGTTTAGGGTAATGGATAGGGTTAGGGTTAGGGTTATGGATAGGGTTAGGGTTAGGGTTATGGATAGGGTTAGGGTTTATGGTTTATGGTTTAGGGTTAGGGTTAGGGTTTAGGGTAATGGATAGGGTTAGGGTTAGGGTTAGGGTTATGGTTAGGGTTAGGGTTAGGGTTAGGGTTATGGATAGGGTTAGGGTTTATGGTTTATGGTTTATGGTTTAGGGTTAGGGTTAGGGTTTAGGGTAATGGATAGGGTTAGGGTTAGGGTTAGGGTTATGGATAGGGTTAGGGTTAGGGTTAGGGTTATGGATAGGGTTAGGGTTTATGGTTTATGGTTTAGGGTTAGGGTTAGGGTTAGGGATGAATTGGACAAAAATCATCCAAAACAAACTTTTTATTAGTGTCGACTGTTTGAGTGGTGAGCAGTGAGTAAGGGTTAGGGTTAGGGTTAGGGTTAGGGTTATGGATAGGGTTAGGGTTTATGGTTTATGGTTTAGGGTTAGGGTTAGGGTTAGGGATGAATTGGACAAAAATCATCCAAAACAAACTTTTTATTATTGTCGACTGTTTGAGTGGTGAGCAGTGAGTCTTTCCTCCGTAGGACAGTTGCTTAGAGTTGTAACTATACGCAGGAGGAAGCTGACATCTTTGCCACACCACAGCCTGTTGTGCTTCTGGCTGAAGCCTTATTCACCACACCAGGGCCAGTATTTCCTGTGAGGCAAGCTTTGCCACAATCATTGCCTGTGCTGCTGACTTAGGGTTAGGGTTAGGGTTAGGGTTTAGGGTAATGGATAAGGTTAGGGTTAGGGTTAGGGTTATGGATAGGGTTAGGGTTAGGGTTATGGATAGGGTTAGGGTTTATGGTTTATGGTTTAGGGTTAGGGTTAGGGTTAGGGTTATGGATAGGGTTAGGGTTAGGGTTAGGGTTATGGATAGGGTTAGGGTTTATGGATTATGGTTTAGGGTTAGGGTTAGGGATGAATTGGACAAAAATCATCCAAAACACACTTTTTATTATTGTCGACTGTTTGAGTGGTGAGCAGTGAGTCTTTCCTCCGTAGGACAGTTGCTTAGAGTTGTAACTATACGCAGGAGGAAGCTGCCATCTTTGCCACACCACAGCCTGTTGTGCTTCTGGCTGAAGCCTTATTCACCACACCAGGGCCAGTATTTCCTGTGAGGCAAGCTTTGCCACAATCATTGCCTGTGCTGCTGACTTAGGGTTAGGGTTAGGGTTAGGGTTTAGGGTAATGGATAGGGTTAGGGTTAGGGTTAGGGTTATGGTTAGGGTTAGGGTTAGGGTTAGGGTTATGGATAGGGTTAGGGTTTATGGTTTATGGTTTAGGGTTAGGGTTAGGGTTAGGGATGAATTGGACAAAAATCATCCAAAACAAACTTTTTATTAGTGTCGACTGTTTGAGTGGTGAGCAATGAGTAAGGGTTAGGGTTAGGGTTAGGGTTATGGATAGGGTTAGGGTTAGGGTTAGGGTTATGGATAGGGTTAGGGTTTATGGTTTATGGTTTAGGGTTAGGGTTAGGGTTAGGGATGAATTGGACAAAAATCATCCAAAACAAACTTTTTATTATTGTCGACTGTTTGAGTGGTGAGCAGTGAGTCTTTCCTCCGTAGGACAGTTGCTTAGAGTTGTAACTATACGCAGGAGGAAGCTGCCATCTTTGCCACACCACAGCCTGTTGTGCTTCTGGCTGAAGCCTTATTCACCACACCAGGGCCAGTATTTCCTGTGAGGCAAGCTTTGCCACAATCATTGCCTGTGCTGCTGACTTAGGGTTAGGGTTAGGGTTAGGGTTTAGGGTAATGGATAAGGGTTAGGGTTAGGGTTAGGGTTATGGATAGGGTTAGGGTTAGGGTTAGGGTTATGGATAGGGTTAGGGTTTATGGTTTAGGGTTAGGGTTAGGGTTAGGGTTAGGGTTATGGATAGGGTTAGGGTTAGGGTTAGGGTTAGGGTTATGGATAGGGTTAGGGTTTATGGTTTATGGTTTAGGGTTAGGGTTAGGGTTAGGGATGAATTGGACAAAAATCATCCAAAACAAACTTTTTATTATTGTCGACTGTTTGAGTGGTGAGCAGTGAGTCTTTCCTCCGTAGGACAGTTGCTTAGAGTTGTAACTATACGCAGGAGGAAGCTGCCATCTTTGCCACACCACAGCCTGTTGTGCTTCTGGCTGAAGCCTTATTCACCACACCAGGGCCAGTATTTCCTGTGAGGCAAGCTTTGCCACAATCATTGCCTGTGCTGCTGACTTAGGGTTAGGGTTAGGGTTAGGGTTTAGGGTAATGGATAGGGTTAGGGTTAGGGTTAGGGTTATGGATAGGGTTAGGGTTAGGGTTAGGGTTAGGGTTATGGATAGGGTTAGGGTTTATGGTTTATGGTTTAGGGTTAGGGTTAGGGTTTAGGGTAATGGATAGGGTTAGGGTTAGGGTTAGGGTTATGGATAGGGTTAGGGTTAGGGTTAGGGTTATGGATAGGGTTAGGGTTAGGGTTTATGGTTTATGGTTTAGGGTTAGGGTTAGGGTTAGGGATGAATTGGACAAAAATCATCCAAAACAAACTTTTTATTAGTGTCGACTGTTTGAGTGGTGAGCAGTGAGTCAGGGTTAGGGTTAGGGTTAGGGTTATGGATAGGGTTAGGGTTAGGGTTAGGGTTATGGATAGGGTTAGGGTTTATGGTTTATGGTTTAGGGTTAGGGTTAGGGTTAGGGATGAATTGGACAAAAATCATCCAAAACAAACTTTTTATTATTGTCGACTGTTTGAGTGGTGAGCAGTGAGTCTTTCCTCCGTAGGACAGTTGCTTAGAGTTGTAACTATACGCAGGAGGAAGCTGACATCTTTGCCACACCACAGCCTGTTGTGCTTCTGGCTGAAGCCTTATTCACCACACCAGGGCCAGTATTTCCTGTGAGGCAAGCTTTGCCACAATCATTGCCTGTGCTGCTGACTTAGGGTTAGGGTTAGGGTTAGGGTTTAGGGTAATGGATAAGGTTAGGGTTAGGGTTAGGGTTATGGATAGGGTTAGGGTTAGGGTTAGGGTTATGGATAGGGTTAGGGTTTATGGTTTATGGTTTAGGGTTAGGGTTAGGGTTAGGGTTATGGATAGGGTTAGGGTTAGGGTTAGGGTTATGGATAGGGTTAGGGTTTATGGTTTATGGTTTAGGGTTAGGGTTAGGGTTAGGGATGAATTGGACAAAAATCATCCAAAACAAACTTTTTATTAGTGTCGACTGTTTGAGTGGTGAGCAGTGAGTCTTTCCTCCGTAGGACAGTTGCTTAGAGTTGTAACTATACGCAGGAGGAAGCTGCCATCTTTGCCACACCACAGCCTGTTGTGCTTCTGGCTGAAGCCTTATTCACCACACCAGGGCCAGTATTTCCTGTGAGGCAAGCTTTGCCACAATCATTGC
>NC_140441.1:44960212-44963172 GCF_963576455.1 Neolamprologus multifasciatus
TTCTGGCTGAAGCCTTATTCACCACACCAGGGCCAGTATTTCCTGTGAGGCAAGCTTTGCCACAATCATTGCCTGTGCTGCTGACTTAGGGTTAGGGTTAGGGTTAGGGTTTAGGGTAATGGATAGGGTTAGGGTTAGGGTTATGGATAGGGTTAGGGTTAGGGTTAGGGTTATGGATAGGGTTAGGGTTTATGGTTTATGGTTTAGGGTTAGGGTTAGGGTTTAGGGTAATGGATAGGGTTAGGGTTAGGGTTATGGATAGGGTTAGGGTTAGGGTTAGGGTTAGGGTTATGGATAGGGTTAGGGTTTATGGTTTATGGTTTAGGGTTAGGGTTAGGGTTAGGGATGAATTGGACAAAAATCATCCAAAACAAACTTTTTATTAGTGTCGACTGTTTGAGTGGTGAGCAGTGAGTCAGGGTTAGGGTTAGGGTTAGGGTTATGGATAGGGTTAGGGTTAGGGTTAGGGTTATGGATAGGGTTAGGGTTTATGGTTTATGGTTTAGGGTTAGGGTTAGGGTTAGGGATGAATTGGACAAAAATCATCCAAAACAAACTTTTTATTATTGTCGACTGTTTGAGTGGTGAGCAGTGAGTCTTTCCTCCGTAGGACAGTTGCTTAGAGTTGTAACTATACGCAGGAGGAAGCTGCCATCTTTGCCACACCACAGCCTGTTGTGCTTCTGGCTGAAGCCTTATTCACCACACCAGGGCCAGTATTTCCTGTGAGGCAAGCTTTGCCACAATCATTGCCTGTGCTGCTGACTTAGGGTTAGGGTTAGGGTTTAGGGTAATGGATAGGGTTAGGGTTAGGGTTAGGGTTATGGATAGGGTTAGGGTTAGGGTTATGGATAGGGTTAGGGTTTATGGTTTATGGTTTAGGGTTAGGGTTAGGGTTAGGGTTTAGGGTAATGGATAGGGTTAGGGTTAGGGTTAGGGTTAGGGTTATGGATAGGGTTAGGGTTAGGGTTAGGGTTAGGGTTATGGATAGGGTTAGGGTTTATGGTTTATGGTTTAGGGTTAGGGTTAGGGTTAGGGATGAATTGGACAAAAATCATCCAAAACAAACTTTTTATTATTGTCGACTGTTTGAGTGGTGAGCAGTGAGTCTTTCCTCCGTAGGACAGTTGCTTAGAGTTGTAACTATACGCAGGAGGAAGCTGCCATCTTTGCCACACCACAGCCTGTTGTGCTTCTGGCTGAAGCCTTATTCACCACACCAGGGCCAGTATTTCCTGTGAGGCAAGCTTTGCCACAATCATTGCCTGTGCTGCTGACTTAGGGTTAGGGTTAGGGTTAGGGTTTAGGGTAATGGATAGGGTTAGGGTTAGGGTTAGGGTTATGGTTAGGGTTAGGGTTAGGGTTATGGATAGGGTTAGGGTTTATGGTTTATGGTTTAGGGTTAGGGTTAGGGTTTAGGGTAATGGATAGGGTTAGGGTTAGGGTTAGGGTTATGGATAGGGTTAGGGTTAGGGTTAGGGTTAGGGTTATGGATAGGGTTAGGGTTTATGGTTTATGGTTTAGGGTTAGGGTTAGGGTTAGGGATGAATTGGACAAAAATCATCCAAAACAAACTTTTTATTAGTGTCGACTGTTTGAGTGGTGAGCAGTGAGTCAGGGTTAGGGTTAGGGTTAGGGTTATGGATAGGGTTAGGGTTAGGGTTAGGGTTAGGGTTATGGATAGGGTTAGGGTTTATGGTTTATGGTTTAGGGTTAGGGTTAGGGTTAGGGATGAATTGGACAAAAATCATCCAAAACAAACTTTTTATTATTGTCGACTGTTTGAGTGGTGAGCAGTGAGTCTTTCCTCCGTAGGACAGTTGCTTAGAGTTGTAACTATACGCAGGAGGAAGCTGCCATCTTTGCCACACCACAGCCTGTTGTGCTTCTGGCTGAAGCCTTATTCACCACACCAGGGCCAGTATTTCCTGTGAGGCAAGCTTTGCCACAATCATTGCCTGTGCTGCTTAGGGTTAGGGTTAGGGTTAGGGGTATGGATAGGGTTAGGGTTAGGGTTAGGGTTAGGGGTTAGGGTTAGGGGTTAGGGTAGGGTTAGGGTTAGGGTTAGGGTTAGGGTTAGGGTTAGGGTTAGGTTAGGGTTAGGGTTAGGGTTAGGGTTAGGGTTATGGATAGGGTTAGGGTTATGGTTTATGGTTTAGGGTTAGGGTTAGGGTTAGGGATGAATTGGACAAAAATCATCCAAAACAAACTTTTTATTAGTGTCGACTGTTTGAGTGGTGAGGCAGTGAGTCTTTCCTCCGTAGGACAGTTGCTTAGAGTTGTAACTATACGCAGGAGGAAGCTGCCATCTTTGCCACACCACAGCCTGTTGTGCTTCTGGCTGAAGCCTTATTCACCACACCAGGGCCAGTATTTCCTGTGAGGCAAGCTTTGCCACAATCATTGCCTGTGCTGCTGACTTAGGGTTAGGGTTAGGGTTTAGGGTAATGGATAGGGTTAGGGTTAGGGTTATGGATAGGGTTAGGGTTAGGGTTAGGGTTATGGATAGGGTTAGGGTTTATGGTTTATGGTTTAGGGTTAGGGTTAGGGTTTAGGGTAATGGATAGGGTTAGGGTCAGGGTTAGGGTTATGGATAGGGTTAGGGTTAGGGTTAGGGTTATGGATAGGGTTAGGGTTTATGGTTTATGGTTTAGGGTTAGGGTTAGGGTTAGGGATGAATTGGACGAAAATCATCCAAAACAAACTTTTTATTAGTGTCGACTGTTTGAGTGGTGAGCAGTGAGTAAGGGTTAGGGTTAGGGTTAGGGTTATGGATAAGGTTAGGGTTAGGGTTAGGGTTAGGGTTATGTATAGGGTTAGGGTTTATGGTTTATGGTTTAGGGTTAGGGTTAGGGTTAGGGATGAATTGGACAAAAATCATCCAAAACAAACTTTTTATTATTGTCGACTGTTTGAGTGGTGAGCAGTGAGTCTTTCCTCCGTAGGACAGTTGCTTAGAG
>NC_140441.1:44963372-44990448 GCF_963576455.1 Neolamprologus multifasciatus
ACACCACAGCCTGTTGTGCTTCTGGCTGAAGCCTTATTCACCACACCAGGGCCAGTATTTCCTGTGAGGCAAGCTTTGCCACAATCATTGCCTGTGCTGCTGACTTAGGGTTACGGTTAGGGTTAGGGTTTAGGGTAATGGATAAAGTTAGGGTTAGGGTTAGGGTTATGGATAGGGTTAGGGTTAGGGTTAGGGTTATGGATAGGGTTAGGGTTAGGGTTAGGGTTATTGATAGGGTTAGGGTTTATGGTTTAGGGTTAGGGTTAGCGATGAATTGGACAAAAATCATCCAAAACAAACTTTTTATTAGTGTCGACTCTTTGAGTGGTGAGCAGTGAGTCTTTCCTCCGTAGGACAGTTGCTTAGAGTTGTAACTATACGCAGGAGGAAGCTGCCATCTTTGCCACACCACAGCCTGTTGTGCTTCTGGCTGAAGCCTTATTCACCACACCATGGCCAGTATTTCCTGTGAGGCAAGCTTTGCCACAATCATTGCCTGTGCTGCTGACGTAGGGTTAGGGTTAGGGTTATGAATAGGGTTAGGGTTAGGGTTATGGATAGGGTTAGGGTTAGGGTTATTGATAGGGTTAGGGTTTATGGTTTAGGGTTAGGGTTAGCGACTAATTGGACAAAAATCATCCAAAACAAACTTTTTATTAGTGTCGACTGTTTGAGTGGTGAGCAGTGAGTCTTTCCTCCGTAGGACAGTTGCTTAGAGTTGTAACTATACGCAGGAGGAAGCTGCCATCTTTGCCACACCACAGCCTGTTGTGCTTCTGGCTGAAGCCTTATTCACCACACCAGGGCCAGTATTTCCTGTGAGGCAAGCTTTGCCACAATCATTGCCTGTGCTGCTGACTTAGGGTTAGGGTTAGGGTTTAGGGTAATGGATAGGGTTAGGGTTAGGGTTATGGATAGGGTTAGGGTTAGGGTTATGGATAGGGTTAGGGTTTATGGTTTATGGTTAGGGTTAGGGTTAGGGTTAGGGATGAATTGGACAAAAATCATCCAAAACAAACTTTTTATTCGTGTCGACTGTTTGAGTGGTGAGCAGTGAGTCTTTCCTCCGTAGGACAGTTGCTTAGAGTTGTAACTATACGCAGGAGGAAGCTGCCATCTTTGCCACACCACAGCCTGTTGTGCTTCTGGCTGAAGCCTTATTCACCACACCAGGGCCAGTATTTCCTGTGAGGCAAGCTTTGCCACAATCATTGCCTGTGCTGCTGACTTAGGGTTACGGTTAGGGTTAGGTTTTAGGGTAATGGATAAAGTTAGGGTTAGGGTTATGGATAGGGTTAGGGTTAGGGTTAGGGTTAGGGTTATGGACAGGGTTAGGGTTAGGGTTAGGGTTATTGATAGGGTTAGGGTTTATGGTTTAGGGTTAGGGTTAGCGATGAATTGGACAAAAATCATCCAAAACAAACTTTTTATTAGTGTCGACTCTTTGAGTGGTGAGCAGTGAGTCTTTCCTCCGTAGCACAGTTGCTTAGAGTTGTAACTATACGCAGGAGGAAGCTGCCATCTTTGCCACACCACAGCCTGTTGTGCTTCTGGCTGAAGCCTTATTCACCACACCAGGGCCAGTATTTCCTGTGAGGCAAGCTTTGCCACAATCATTGCCTGTGCTGCTGACTTAGGGTTAGGGTTAGGGTTAGGGTATGAATAGGGTTAGGGTTAGGGTTATGGATAGGGTTAGGGTTAGGGTTAGGGTTATTGATAGGGTTAGGGTTTATGGTTTAGGGTTAGGGTTAGCGACTAATTGGACAAAAATCATCCAAAACAAACTTTTATTAGTGTCGACTGTTTGAGTGGTGAGCAGTAGTCTTTCCTCCGTAGGACAGTTGCTTAGAGTTGTAACTATACGCAGGAGGAAGCTGCCATCTTTGCCACACCACAGCCTGTTGTGCTTCTGGCTGAAGCCTTATTCACCACACCAGGGCCAGTATTTCCTGTGAGGCAAGCTTTGCCACAATCATTGCCTGTGCTGCTGACTTAGGGTTAGGGTTAGGGTTTAGGGTAATGGATAGGGTTAGGGTTAGGGTTATGGATAGGGTTAGGGTTAGGGTTATGGATAGGGTTAGGGTTTATGGTTTATGGTTTAGGGTTAGGGTTAGGGATGAATTTGGACAAAAATCATCCAAAACAAACTTTTTATTCGTGTCGACTGTTTGAGTGGTGAGCAGTGAGTCTTTCCTCCGTAGGACAGTTGCTTAGAGTTGTAACTATACGCAGGAGGAAGCTGCCATCTTTGCCACACCACAGCCTGTTGTGCTTCTGGCTGAAGCCTTATTCACCACACCAGGGCCAGTATTTCCTGTGAGGCAAGCTTTGCCACAATCATTGCCTGTGCTGCTGACTTAGGGTTAGGGTTAGGGTTAGGGTTATGGATAGGGTTAGGGTTAGGGTTATGGATAGGGTTAGGGTTAGGGTTAGGGTTATTGATAGGGTTAGGGTTTATGGTTTATGATTTAGGGTTAGGGTTAGGGTTAGGGATGAATTCGACAAAAATCATCAAAAACAAACTTTTTATTAGTGTCGACTGTTTGAGTGGTGAGCAGTGAGTCTTTCCTCCGTAGGACAGTTGCTTTGAGCTTGTAACTATACGCAGGAGGAAGCTGCCATCTTTGCCACACCACAGCCTGTTGTGCTTCTGGCTGAAGCCTTATTCACCACACCAGGGCCAGTATTTCCTGTGAGGCAAGCTTTGCCACAATCATTGCCTGTGCTGCTGACTTAGGGTTAGGGTTTAGGGTAAAGAATAGGGTTAGGGTTAGGGTTATGGATAGGGTTAGGGTTAGGGTTATGGATAGGGTTAGGGTTTATGGTTTATGGTTTAGGGTTAGTGTTAGGGTTAGGGATGAATTGGACAAAAATCATCCAAAACAAACTTTTTATTAGTGTGGACTGTTTGAGTGGTGAGCAGTGAGTCTTTCCTCCGTAGGACAGTTGCTTAGAGTTGTAACTATACGCAGGAGGAAGCTGCCATCTTTGCCACACCACAGCCTGTTTTGCTTCTGGCTGAAGCCTTATTCACCACACCAGGGCCAGTATTTCCTGTGAGGCAAGCTTTGCCACAATCATTGCCTGTGCTGCTGACTTAGGGTTACGGTTAGGGTTAGGTTTAGGGTAATGGATAAAGTTAGGGTTAGGGTTAGGGTTATGGATAGGGTTAGGGTTAGGGTTAGGGTTAGGGTTATGGACAGGGTTAGGGTTAGGGTTAGGGTTATTGATAGGGTTAGGGTTTATGGTTTAGGGTTAGGGTTAGCGATGAATTGGACAAAAATCATCCAAAACAAACTTTTTATTAGTGTCGACTCTTTGAGTGGTGAGCAGTGAGTCTTTCCTCCGTAGCACAGTTGCTTAGAGTTGTAACTATACGCAGGAGGAAGCTGCCATCTTTGCCACACCACAGCCTGTTGTGCTTCTGGCTGAAGCCTTATTCACCACACCATGGCCAGTATTTCCTGTGAGGCAAGCTTTGCCACAATCATTGCCTGTGCTGCTGACGTAGGGTTAGGGTTAGGGTTATGAATAGGGTTAGGGTTAGGGTTATGGATAGGGTTAGGGTTAGGGTTATTGATAGGGTTAGGGTTTATGGTTTAGGGTTAGGGTTAGCGATGAATTGGACAAAAATCATCCAAAACAAACTTTTTATTAGTGTCGACTGTTTGAGTGGTGAGCAGTGAGTCTTTCCTCCGTAGGACAGTTGCTTAGAGTTGTAACTATACGCAGGAGGAAGCTGCCATCTTTGCCACACCACAGCCTGTTGTGCTTCTGGCTGAAGCCTTATTCACCACACCAGGGCCAGTATTTCCTGTGAGGCAAGCTTTGCCACAATCATTGCCTGTGCTGCTGACTTAGGGTTAGGGTTAGGGTTTAGGGTAATGGATAGGGTTAGGGTTAGGGTTATGGATAGGGTTAGGGTTAGGGTTATGGATAGGGTTAGGGTTTATGGTTTATGGTTTAGGGTTAGGGTTAGGGTTAGGGATGAATTGGACAAAAATCATCCAAAACAAACTTTTTATTAGTGTCGACTGTTTGAGTGGTGAGCAGTGAGTCTTTCCTCCGTAGGACAGTTGCTTAGAGTTGTAACTATACGCAGGAGGAAGCTGCCATCTTTGCCACACCACAGCCTGTTGTGCTTCTGGCTGAAGCCTTATTCACCACACCAGGGCCAGTATTTCCTGTGAGGCAAGCTTTGCCACAATCATTGCCTGTGCTGCTGACTTAGGGTTACGGTTAGGGTTAGGGTTTAGGGTAATGGATAGGGTTAGGGTTAGGGTTATGGATAGGGTTAGGGTTAGGGTTATGGATAGGGTTAGGGTTTATGGTTTATGGTTAGGGTTAGGGTTAGGGATGAATTGGACAAAAATCATCCAAAACAAACTTTTTATTAGTGTCGACTGTTTGAGTGGTGAGCAGTGAGTCTTTCCTCCGTAGGACAGTTGCTTAGAGTTGTAACTATACGCAGGAGGAAGCTGCCATCTTTGCCACACCACAGCCTGTTGTGCTTCTGGCTGAAGCCTTATTCACCACACCAGGGCCAGTATTTCCTGTGAGGCAAGCTTTGCCACAATCATTGCCTGTGCTGCTGACGTAGGGTTAGGGTTAGGGTTATGAATAGGGTTAGGGTTAGGGTTATGGATAGGGTTAGGGTTAGGGTTAGGGTTATTGATAGGGTTAGGGTTTATGGTTTAGGGTTAGGGTTAGCGACTAATTGGACAAAAATCATCCAAAACAAACTTTTTATTAGTGTCGACTGTTTGAGTGGTGAGCAGTAAGTCTTTCCTCCGTAGGACAGTTGCTTAGAGTTGTAACTATACGCAGGAGGAAGCTGCCATCTTTGCCACACCACAGCCTGTTGTGCTTCTGGCTGAAGCCTTATTCACCACACCAGGGCCAGTATTTCCTGTGAGGCAAGCTTTGCCACAATCATTGCCTGTGCTGCTGACTTAGGGTTAGGGTTAGGGTTTAGGGTAATGGATAGGGTTAGGGTTAGGGTTATGGATAGGGTTAGGGTTAGGGTTATGGATAGGGTTAGGGTTTATGGTTTATGGTTTAGGGTTAGGGTTAGGGTTAGGGATGAATTGGACAAAAATCATCCAAAACAAACTTTTTATTAGTGTCGACTGTTTGAGTGGTGAGCAGTGAGTCTTTCCTCCGTAGGACAGTTGCTTAGAGTTGTAACTATACGCAGGAGGAAGCTGCCATCTTTGCCACACCACAGCCTGTTGTGCTTCTGGCTGAAGCCTTATTCACCACACCAGGGCCAGTATTTCCTGTGAGGCAAGCTTTGCCACAATCATTGCCTGTGCTGCTGACTTAGGGTTAGGGTTAGGGTTAGGGTTATGGATAGGGTTAGGGTTAGGGTTATGGATAGGGTTAGGGTTAGGGTTAGGGTTATTGATAGGGTTAGGGTTTATGGTTTAGGGTTAGGGTTAGCGATGAATTGGACAAAAATCATCCAAAACAAACTTTTTATTAGTGTCGACTGTTTGAGTGGTGAGCAGTGAGTCTTTCCTCCGTAGGACAGTTGCTTAGAGTTGTAACTATACGCAGGAGGAAGCTGCCATCTTTGCCACACCACAGCCTGTTGTGCTTCTGGCTGAAGCCTTATTCACCACACCAGGGCCAGTATTTCCTGTGAGGCAAGCTTTGCCACAATCATTGCCTGTGCTGCTGACTTAGGGTTAGGGTTAGGGTTAGGGTTTAGGGTAATGGATAGGGTTAGGGTTAGGGTTATGGATAGGGTTAGGGTTAGGGTTATGGATAGGGTTAGGGTTTATGGTTTATGGTTTAGGGTTAGGGTTAGGGTTAGGGATGAATTGGACAAAAATCATCCAAAACAAACTTTTTATTAGTGTCGACTGTTTGAGTGTGTCACGTAAAGGAATGTTATTTTTCTGTCACTATGTTATTATTCACATGCACAATCATTATTTCATCATTACTTCATTAGTCTATCACCTATCATTATCATTATTCGGTTATCATCCTTATTATCATGTATCATTTACCACATTCTAGATGCAATGCTTTATCATACATAGCACCAGTACAGTGGTGGGTGTAAGTCAAATAAGGACACTCAACTTTTGGTGGCCTGGTCCAACAATCTTACACAACAGAACACTCGTCTTACACAGTTGTTCTGTTCTATGACCATAAATGGGGAACATCTGGTTTCGAGTCCGGGAAGGGTTGTTGTTGTTCTGATAAGATCATGTCCAGGAATTGTTCTGACGTCATAAAGACTATAAAGCTTTCTGTTTTGGGGATGAGCGAAGAGACTGGCTCCCACGCGCTGTAATACGTGTGTTTAATAAATCACTTTTTGGACACTCCCTGGGACTCTGTCTGCGCTTACTTTTCCTTCCAAATCAAAAGAACCTCGACATTTTGGTGCCGAAAACCCGGTTTGGGGGGAAAGAAGACGCGCTGCGGGGGAGCGGAGCTCCTGGGGAGTGCCAAAAGACGGTGGAAACCAGGGGAGTGACCCACTGGGTGACAAAAACCGCGGTATAAAAGGTCAGTACCACCTGTTGAATAATTTTTATCCAAAGGTACTAAATGGGAAGTTAAAACTAAATTGAATGTTCACTCTGGGCCTTCTGCTGGGTTCTGTCCGTAGTGATTTTATTTAATTAGGATAATTAGTGGTAAAAGTTTGATAAAATTCTCTCAAAAGTTATTGTTGTTTATTTTAGGGGGTTTTCTGTGTTTTTTGTGAGGTTTTTTGTGGTGATAAAGCTAAGAGGCTTGGTTTGTGAGAGTGAGAATTAAGTGAGAGTGTGGAGTTAGATGCCAAGCACTCTCTAAGATTAGGGAATTCGGACGCATTGGGTGGTAGAAACGCGGTTTCGGGCGTCAGGTAAATGAAAACTGAGGGGCTGAGAGTCCCCAGGGACGCTTTTAAACAGTGTATAAATTAACCTAGACCGGGGTGAGACCCCGTAGAGCGCAGTGTTCAGCGTGTAGCGGCGACAGGTGATCGCAGACGTGCGTTCATCACTGACGGTGTTCAGGTAGCTCGGGTGGCCTCCCGCGGGACTTCGGACACCCGTTAAAGGTCAGGTAATCAAGGATTACCTTTTACTGTGCTGTTTGGCTGAAGGGTGCGACCCGGCCGTGACTATTAACGTGGGTGACAGTGAGCTTTAAGTAAAGCTGAACGCGTGAGGTTGATCCCTTGACGCAAGACGTGGAGCGACCTGTTAACTTGCGGGGAGCGGTTTTAAATTAATTAGGGCTTAGAAATCTGACCGTGGCCGGTGAGGGCGTTCCCGACGCGGGGTTATTGATCATCAAGGCTGGTTCTGTGGACCAAGGTGAAGCCTGGGCTTAGAGCTTTCAAATTAGTCAAAAACTTAGGAATACTGGCATCTATACGGGCCCGTGTATGTAAATAGTGTGTAAATACCGGTGGAGAAGCGCTCATATTGTTTAAAAGCTTGCATGTATAGGCTTGCTGTTGTGTGTGGTGGAAAAAAAGAGAAAAGCGTCTCTGCCTCTCTGTCTCAAGCAGCTGCAAAGGAGGGGGCTTGGTGAACCCTGCAGTGTGTGTGTGTGAGTGTGAGGAGAAAGAGACAAAGGGGGGCAGCGCATGTGCCTATCGAGTATTAAAGGGAAAAAAAAAAAAAATGTTTTCCTCTATCTGTTTAATTAGGTGTACCGATACAGAAGTGATAAGGAACTGGTGAATAATTTGTCTTGGCATCTGGCGTCGTTTCTCATGTTGATACAGGCCTGTGTATATAAAATGTATATAAAATAAAGTGTAAATCTGCTGTGTAAATTGCTTCTATTGATTATAACTGCTGTGAAAGTGATTTGATACAGAAGCTGAGTGTATGAGGATTAAACAAATAGTGTATGTTTGTGGTGTGTAGAAATCAAACTGTGACGTCAATTGGGGGGTTTGGTTTTATATTTTTTAGAGGAAGAGAAACTGCGGTATCGAGTCTGTGGCGCAGTTTGAAAATTTGTGAGGTGCACAAGAATGGATGGCACCCGCTCTGTGTGCCGTCTAGGACGTTGTCCAGAATAAGCAGAGAAAGACGTGTCTCACAGAGAGTTTGAACGGTACTGCGACAAGCAGGAAGTGAGTGTGAGCCAGCCTTGAGGGGCGGGTTCACAGGCGGACTGAACGAGGAGTAAAATGTGTGTGTCTCTGTGAAAGAAAAAGGTGGGGGCTGAGTAACCAGCCTGTGCATGTGTGTGTGAATTCCTGGATGACAAAAGAAGGAGAAGTAGTTCAGTTGATTTTCTGTGAAATAATAAGAGTCAAGAAATCTTAGTGAGTAAATTAGTGTTAAGGTAAAGATAAATAAATTGACAGAATTAACAGTGACTTTAAAGGTGATCAAGTACTCAAGGATGAATGGAGAATTTGATGGCTGACTGTATGAGTGAGTAAACAGGTTAATGTGTGCGTGTGAAAATATAAAAAGAAAGAAAAGGGACTAAAATAAACAAAGAAAATAAAAGTGTGGAAGTGTGAGTGAGAAATTGTCTCCAACTGGGGAAGCAGTGATGCTAGAGGTCACCTTCTTCCCCTGCTGGACACAAAATGAAAATTTGGAGTGTTGTGGACGAAAATAATTAATAAAAACATCAAGAAGATTTTTTGTGTTTGCGGTTATGAACAACTAAAAATTCACATTTGGGGTTTGAAGTCAGTAGAGTTCAAAACAAAATAAGTAGAGATGTGTTGTTTTAGGAGTGATGAAAACATCTGCAGTCACAATGAGTAATGAAAGTCTCTCAGTCTGTCGTTTACAGGTGGGGAACGGACCTGGATCAATTCTCCATGGGCGGCAGTCGGAAGAAAATTATAGGTTAAAATTATTAGAAATAAAAATGGAAACACCCAGCCAGAGTTTTTGGCTGAATTGTTTTGCAGTCTCCCATCCTCATCCTGAACAAGCAAACTCCAAGGAAGCTAATGTCTCCCTGAAGACACAGAGTGCAGTTCCAGAAGCATGAGCATGAACATCAACAATGGACAGAAGTCCAAGAGACAATACCAGAGTTCTGAGCAGAGAGGTCCAGCAGCGCTGTGGGCAAACGACATCAGAAAGAGAAGACCCACCATCTAGATTGGATGGATGGAGATGCGTTTCCAGCAAGTTGCAACCTCACTGTGTGTGATGGACTTTTGAGAAGACTGTCTGAGTTTGACATTTGTCATGTTTGGAGCAAGATGGCAATGAGAGAGACAGTTGGACAAAGAGATACACGGGACAAAGCTGAAGAGAACTGACTGCTATTGGACTGAAAAGTGGGAGAAAAGAGCGGAGAGAAAAGGAGCACGTGATGACTGAGGCTGCTGTTGTAGTTTGGGGAATTAAATTGGGTTAAGGAATCCGGGGAGACAAACGACTGCCTGGAAGTGGAGGATTGACACAGTGTCCAGACCACCACAAAAGGGGGAGGAAGACAAGCACTGAGGTATGCAAGAGTACTGTTAGAAAAATGAAGAGACAACACCACACCTTCACATGATATGCACTAGACATAACATAAAATCATACATGAAGTGTAACACATTAAATGAGGGCATTTGTAGATGGGGTTAACAACACAGTGTGGTTGCCGATGGTAACCTGCAAACATTGGGGTTTAGCTGTGCCTGACTATGACAGAGTTTTTCATTTGGAGGTTTCTGAAACAAACTAAGGAGTGAACGGAGTGTTTTTGTTTCAGAAAAAAGGGGGGAGGTACATAAAAGGATACATAGAAATGGAAAATGTATTAACCCGACTAACATACACACACGCGCGCACACACACACACACGCGATCAGCTCACTAGGATCAAACACAATTTTAAGAAGGTAATACTGTTACCAGCATCCTGTCTGGTTTATTGAGTGGGTTGAGAACTGATACATAGATTGAATTAGTATTATTTTGTGAACAGAATCCTGCACCCAGAGTTTAAATGAGTGAAACTAGCAGATTTTTGGTTTTGTTTTGTTTTGTTTTTGTGTCTGAAGTATGGGGAAAGTTTTACCATTGCACCAAGTTTAGAGTTGGTATTTTTTCACTTATAAGAGTGACAAGTCCTAAGACCGGGCTTCTGTATTTTTATTTACTTTTGTTTTTCAGTTTTATCTTTTACTTTTTCATTTTATTTTTATTTTTATTTTTATTTTGAACAGTGCACTGAGTTTGTTTGTGAATTTCTTTTCTTTAAGCAGATCTGCACGTTGGGAATTAAAAGCGCTACACGTCGTCCAGGAGATTGTTGCAAGTGAGTTTCTCCACATTAAAATGGGCTCTGGAGAAAGCCACTTATTTGGGACAATTAGAAAATGAGAGTCCCGGCCTAAAGAGGATTCGGCGAGGTAATCCGATCTAAAGTTCTTCTTTTTCTTTTTGAAATGACGTCATTTTGCTGAGGGTGGAGATCAAATGCGACGATGGTTTCCACTATCAGCAAAGAAAGAATGAATGGATGAATGAATGGAAATAAAACAAACTGACTGACTGGTAAAAGCTGACAAAAGCTGATAAGACTTGACCACGACTCAAAGTTAACCTCCACCTAGACAGGACGAAAGGGTGGATGAATTTATGTGTGTTTCTTTTACAGGAGCAGAGAGATGACAGCAACATCCGAGGTTGCGGGAGCTGTGGCCTGCCGATTTAACTTTTAACTGCCACTTTCTGTGTTTGTAAATTTACCAGGGGTGTGTTATTCATGGGTTTGTGTTGTGTGTTGCTCACAGAGGTAACTGTGAGAAAGTGTATACACCTGCGCAGCGCTAACATTTGCATTTTTCTACAGCATTACAGTTCTTCATGTGGTTTGATCATGTGATTTACCACAGGACAATTGATTGACGTTTGGTTTCCTACTACAGGATTTCTGGGCTTATGTGTGAAGAAACTGTGTTTATAGGTGATGACGCCTGATCACCGGGATGGTCAATGTGTGTTGCTAATGTTTGTTTTGCTTTTGTTAAGGGTGCATGTGGAGGATTCGGTAGAAAACAGACAAGTGACATGAGGAAACAAATAAGAGATGTAGTGTTTATGGAATAGTTCAACATGGAGCTCACTAGCTGGCCACTTTTTGAGCTCCTAGTGATAAATGGGTGGAGTGACATTGCTTAAGGAAAGTCACTGAGTAAATTGTGGAATAAATTGGGATGATTCATGATTGGAGACAAATTATGGTAATAATAGTGAGTTAATGATTGGAGAAAACTTGAACATGATACTTGTCTGTTATGCTGAATACTTTATTGCTCTCGTGATCTATAGTTGGTTGTAAATAAGAAGTTTGATTTAACAGATTTGTTTTGCAGGATACAGGCTCCAGGTTGAGCGGGGAGTTAAACAGGCTTAACATGTAACTGCTGACTAAGGTTTTTACACAAGGTTACAGGTTGGCAGGAGATTGTTTTAGAGAGAAGGTGCAACATTTTCGTACCTGTCTCATTGGGGAGTTGAAGCATGGAGGAAGCCATGTGCAAGAGGAGGTGAGTATCATAAAGTGTAAAGGTCACTCCTCGGGGACTGGCATGGTGGCCAGAGGAAATCAGGAAGCCGATCGAGCTGCGAAAGAGGCAGCAGGCTATAAAGCACTATGGCAGATTGTGCAGATAAGCGTGGAGGAAGAAGTAGGAGTCAACGTGTTGGAGGAGGCCAGGAAGGCCCAAGAGGAGGCGGCCCCGGAAGAGAAGGGGGTCTGGAAGAATCGAGGAGCATGGGAAGAAGGAGGTCTCTGGCGGGGACCTGACGGACGACCGGTGTTGACCACTAACCTAGCGGAACAGAAGATTGCAGAAGCACATGGGCTTGGCCATGTGGGTGTGGCCCAGATGGAGAGACATCTGTGCCATTGGTGGCATCCCTTTTTGAGGGATATGATTAAGGAAAAAGCTAGGACGTGCCTGATCTGTGGGAGGCACAATTCAAAGCCAGTGATTAAACCAGAGGCAGGTAGGTTCCCCGTTCCAGAAAGACCAGGGGAAGAGAGTGTCCCAGGGGAAAGTGGAAAGAATGAATCTAAACCTGAAAAATAAAATTGCTAAAATTTCTGCTCAGACGGGGCTAAATTGGGTTGCAGCCCTGCCAATTGCATTGATGATAATAAGATGTTGTGTTAATCAATCCACAGGTTTCACGCCATATGAGCTGTTGACAGGACGACAGTTTCCAGGTCCTTGGACAACAGTCCCGGCGGAAGAAAGTATAAAAAGTAATAGAAAACATGCTGAATGTTGGAAAGAATTAAAAGCTCTTGTGTCTAGTTTTACACAACAGGTTGGAGTAGGAGTGAATGCGGTTGATCGTGCCATCCCTGACGCCAAAGCAGTGTGGCTGAAGGTCATTAAGCGCAAGTGGAGAGATCCGAGGTGGACGGGGCCATTTGAGGTGACTGCTCGTACTACCAGTGCGGTTCGGTTGAAGGGAAAGGGTGAGACCTGGTTCCATTGGTCTCAATGCGCAGTGGCGGACGAGAGCTTACTCGAGATAAGCTCCACCCAAAGTAACACGAGGGGGAACATAGAGGCAGAATAATCCTCTCCCCCTGTGCAGCGGTTCTCCCCAGCAGTCTACCTGGGGGGACGAAGAAAGAAGAGGAGCGTCACGTGCCGAGCATCAATTCATTCCAGGCTCATGATAGGCTAGGGCTCTAGTCTAAAGTAGTTGATAGTTTAAAGCAGTCATAATAGTTTTGTACGTTAATCATATATTTTTATACTCATAATTGTATACTCATATTTTTATACTCTTATTACGAAGTTTAAAGTAAAAGTAAAGGAGCCTGGGGACAGTGATCATGAAATTGTGGGAAAATTGGAAATTAATGGGAATGTTGGGGTTGATAAGTGTTGTAACGTGTTTGTTTGTTCATTGGCAGACAGGTGAATTGCCCAGACGCAGAGGTCTATCCGCTCCAAAGTCCAAACCGATCGAGTCGTCGAGAAAATTCAAGCGTGAGGTTGGCTTAGGTGGGAACGATGGGTGTCTCAAAGCCAGTGGGGGAGTCGAGTTTGGGTATGTTAATGGGTCCACGACAGCATTCACATTCGATTTGTGTGAGGTAGTTAGATGCCCAGGAGACGGTAGCAGCTGGAGAACATATGATGTGTGGATTTGTTATCACCCTATGGTGTGTTACCCTAAGTCTGTGTGGGGCCCATCACAGGAAGGAGACATTTACAGTTATATAACGGATCAGTGGTGTTCTTGGCAGGATGTGGTTGCTTGGACAGGAGTAGGATGGCAGCCAACAGTTCCACAGGCCCTTGAAGGGATAGCCATTCAGAAAGATTATTCTGTTACACATAACCCTGTCACTCTCTCCCTAGGACCGTGGACTAGACTTCTGGAGGCAAACTATGACGGAGGGGCGTTCTATTTAGTAATAGGGGTAGATAAACCAGGGACTGATCCAACAGGGATAATTCGGGTGAATTTATTCAATCCAAGATCTAAACCGGTAGGGAATGACACTGTAATGAATCTCACAGAGCAAATGGATCCCTTAGAGACAGTTACTTACCAGGACTCAGAAGAGAAATGGTTTGTTGCCACAGATTACACTAGATTGAAACCTCAGGAGTTAATAGAGCGTGCCACAGGTTTTGGTGATAGGAATCTTTGGTTAGATTGGGTGGCTCAAAATGCTAAAGAGCAGGCAGTGGTTGATTGTGTTGCTTGTGCTACAGCTAGGCCTCGTCTGTTCACTGAACCCGCTCCTCTGTATCCAGAGGATGAGTGGGGTTATGATTGTATGCTGAGATTAACTAGAGAGGCAGTGAACACAGGTAACTGCACCACTTTGTCAGGTTTATATCCGCCAATTGATAAACGTACACAACCAGGTTCATTCACACCTAAAAAGATAATGTGAAAAGATTTTACTTTATTACCTCTATGTTTAGCTTATTTAAATTGCAGAGTAATGCCTGTACATAGCGTGTCAGCAAATTCTTTAGCTGGAGCAAAGTGATCACATGAGGAAGTTGCTTAAGTTAGACAAACACCCACATGTATTGTTTTAACCCACTACAAGATCGTTAATCAACTTGTTCCTCTTCGTCTTGCAAGCTTGCATCCTGTGCAGCCTCGTATGCAAGCAGCAGATAAGAAGTTGTTTTTTCCTAACTTGTACTCCACCCATGAGTGTTACGTGAGAGGACAGTATATAATAAACTCTGAGCGAATGCCTGGCGCGCTTTGCCTACACTTTCTGTAGTCGACGGAAGGTGTCAGGTAATCGTCCATGTACATGAATTAACTCTGGGCCCGTGATTCTTTGCTTTCCTGAGGTTTTTCTCCTTACATTTCTTGGTCCTCCGAGTCGGAGTTGGAAAAAGCAACTCAATTGTTGTGACTCCAAACCAGAGATCTACGCTGTATCCTGTCGTCATTGGGACCCCGCACCGAGGTTTTTTGACACCCTCCTCCATGGAAGGAGTGGCCGGTGTTCTTATCAGTGGTCCACGACGCTGGGATCCAGTGAAAGACCTCAAACATAGATGGAGAGATCTTGGAAAGGTAAAAGAATCCACTCAATCACACTCGCGTAAAACAGAAATAGGTTTCACCCGCCGAAAGGGTTTGACAGTCTAATCCACTGTACGGATTTTAAAAAATACGTGTAATAAGGTTAACCCACTGTAAGGGTTCATAGGACTAATCCGCCGAAAGGATTGTAAAGTAAAACACGTTAAAGGTCTCACCCGCCGTAAGGGTTTAGGAGTGACCCGCCGTAAGGGTTTAGGAGTGATCCGCCGTAAGGATCTGCGCGACTGTGTATAAATGTTTGTGTGTCGGAAGTAAGTTAACTTTTTTGACAGCACATTAAGTTGCTGAACTACTTCCTTTGTTACTGTCTTTTTATTTAATCAGCCCACCAAACTCACTGCTGACGAGCAGTGGCTAGAGAAAAAATGTCCAGGCGCCGGACAATTTAGTGTTTATACATGGAGATCAAAGTAGTTTAAAGTAGTTTAAAAAGGGTTGGAAATAGACCCGACTGAATAATGAAAAATAAACGAATGGCAAAATTAAATTACAACTTATCTTTAATGTATTCATACTAATAATAGCAAGGATAACAACCTGTAAATTGGTGTTAATGATAAAATAATATTAATATGAAGAGGTACCTCAGTCAGTTATGATGCGAGGTAGATAATTGTTGAAAGTAATCTGCATTAAGCTTAGGGTTGCTCAAATTCAGTACAATGACATATGAAGTAAAATAGGTAAATATTTTAACTAATTAAGTGCATAGAGGCACTTGACCTGCTTGAAAACTTGTCATCCTGGATGAGACTTTGCTGAGATATAGAGCAAACCTATAATAACAACTAATATGCTGAACCCTGTATGAAACAGCTGAAAACTACATGACGGAGAAGCTGAATTGAATATGAAAGTGCAAGTCTTTGCCACTGTGGGGCAAAGCACGCAACCACTGTGTGAGGTTGCGTTTTGGTTTTTTCTGAGCTGATGATCAAGCTACACATTATCAGATCAGAAGCTGGCTGAGAACTCTTCAAAGAGAGGGAAATAGAACTGTGATAACTGTGATAACTGGAATGTGCAGAGTTTCCGTGAGCAGTTTTCCTGCATCTTGACTCATGTGTGTAGAGTGTTCATAGCATCATGTTTTTGTTTATTTGTTTTGTTGGGTTGAAAAATAGTTAAATAAACTTGTGATCATATTTATGGATCACGATAGCACATGCCATTGGCCAAATTATTTATTTACGCAGATGAAAAAAGTGAGTGTTAATGTGTCTGACGTCACAGTGTTTTTGTGCGCTGTGTAAAAGTAATTGCCTCTGATTGTGAGAGCGGTGATTCTGCAGGTCACCAGCTAAAAAAAAAAAAAAAAAAAAAAAAAAAAAAAAAAAAAAAAAAAAAAAAAAAAAAAAAAAAAAAAAAAAAAAAGGAGTAAAAGAGAGACAAAAATTACATTGTAGATGAAAAATAATCATAGGAAAAAGGTTTTGTGTTGCTCAGCCAAGAGCAACTACAATCTCATTTTCTGCTTTTAAGAAAGGACAGTTCACAAAAACAGAGAGAGAGAGAGTTGTGTGTGTTGGTTAAGCAGTGATAATAATAATGACAATGTCTTAGTTTGAAAAGCAGACCTGAATCAATTTTCCACATGCAGCGGTCGGAAGAAAGTTATAGTTTAACATCATTAAAAACATTCAGGCCAAGTTTCTGGCTAACTTATTTACAGCACCATGTGTCTCTTAAACTCACAAGCGAGCTCTCACTCCTCCCTGAAGACAAGGAATGCAGCTCCAAAGAGCAATGACATGGCAGATAAAGAGACAGCAGCAAAGTCCTGGGCAAAGAGTCCCAGCAAGCAGCAGCAGTGCGGACAAACAGCATCAGAGTTGAAGAGCAAACCCATCATCCTGAATGATTGGATGAATGGCACTGTGTTTCCAACAAGCTGCAACTTCACTGTTCATGTGACAAGAACGTTTGAGGAGAACTGAGGAGACTGTTGGAGTTTGACATTTGCCACTTTTGGAGAAAATGGCAAGAAGAGACAGTGGAACACAGGACAAAGCTGAAGGAGAACTGCCTGCTATTGGACTGTTGAAGTGGGAGAGGACAACAGTGAGAGGAGTGGTGAGAACACATAGGAATTTTGTTGTTTAATCTGGGAAATCAAAATTTGGGTTAGCAAACCTGGGAAAAAGAAAACTGACTGCTTAAGTGGGAAAATTGTGAAGGAGTCTGAAACACTGCAAAAAGAAACATATACAAAATCACACACACACAAGCAGAACATGCATTAACCCTACTAACACTTCCAAACACAAGAGAGCTCATGAAGATTAGACAACATCTTAAGCATGTGAGTCTGTTTATCATCTTGTCCAAGTCACTTAGTGTGATGCAAAGATCAATGGACTCATAGCACATTAGTTACAAAATGATTAAATATAGCAGAGAAATGTGTAGGAAAGGCAGCTTTAAGAACATGCCCTGCTGGATATGCAGCTCCACAGACATGTATTAAACCTGCCTAATAACACAAACACACATGCAATGAAAATTAGCTTGTTATCTCTCATCAGTGTTAAAATAGGGTAAATTTAACAGACACTTGTTATCAAATGCTGAATTTATCCAAAAATAAAAAATAAAAAATTGACTCTCTAGGTTGCAGGACAACAGTTTAACTTTTGTGGGGAAAAAGATTCTGGTTTGACCAACCAGAAATCAGACAATAAATTTAGTTGTTAATACAGTAAATTGGGAGATGTTTTCTGCTTGATTGATGCAGCACAAGTAATTTACTGTATGAGGGAAATTCTATTTTTGTGATAACATTTTGAACATGCATTTCTGTTGTCCTGTCATCTTAGTGGGTTAATGGCTGATATGCAAATTAGTTGATCGTTCTTAGATTGAGGAAAGGTGACTGAATTCTAGCACGAGTGAATGAGATGTGTTGGAGTTTGTTAGAGTGGAGACTCTAAAACACTGAGTTTCCTGTTTTGATGTGTGAGTGTATCCTGTACCTAGATACACAACTCTGAATACGTCAGAACAAACTTCTTTTGTGAAGTGCATGACAACATGTCACATGTTTTATAATGAAGGGAAAAAGGAAAACTGAATAAAATGTGTGTGTGGCCTAAATGAGTGAGAAGCACAGATCTGGGGATTAAACTCATAGCTAATAACATATTAGGCTTATGTTGTGTGTTGTGCAGCTGATGGTTGGTTCGGAGTGAATCTAGCTGATAATTTTTCTTTTGTTGTGAAGTTGAGCCTGCCAATTAGTATGATGGTATGATAAACCATGCTAATGGCATGATTTACCCTCCTGAGATGAGGAGCATGTGTCATGACTTAACAAGGCCTTTTTATTTTGATACTTTCACAGTGCACTGAAAGTTTTGTTTGATAATCTCTGTTTAAGCAGATCTGCACGATTAGAAGCGCTACACGATACGTCGTCAAGAAAATTGTTACAAGTGAGTTTCTCCACATTAAAATGGGCTCAGGAGAAAGCCACTTATTTGGGACGATTAGAAAATGAGAGTCCCTGCCTAAAAAGGATTCAGCGAGGTAATCCGATCTAAAATTCATTTTTTTTCTTTTGAAATGACGTCATTTTGCTGGGGGTGGAAATCAAATGCGGCGATAGTTTCCACTATCAGCAAAGTAAGAATGAATGAATGAATGAATGAATGAATAAATGGAAATAAAAACAAACTGACTGACTGATAAAACCTGACAAGACTTGACCACGACTCAAAGTTAACCTCCACCTAGACAGGACAAAAGGGTGGATGAATTTATGTGTTTCTTTTTACAGGAGCAGAAAGATGACAGCAACATCCGAGGTTGCATACCGATTTAACTTTTAAATGCCACTTTCTGTGTTTGTGAATCTACCAGGGGTGTGTTATTCATGGGTTTGTGTTGCTCACAGAGATTACTGTGAGAAAGAGTGTATACACATGCGCAGCGCTAACATTTATATTTCTTTTCTACAGCATTACAATTCTTCTTGTGATTTGATCATGTGATTTATACCAGAACAACTAGTTAATGTTTTTCTACTACAAGATTTCTGGTTTTATGTGTGAAGAAGCTGTGTTTACAGGTTATGAGTGGTGATGCTGTTACACTGTGTTTTAGGGAAAATGTGAAGGTTATTTTGATTGAGCCAGTTTTTAAGCAAACTTAATATGCAAATCACACTAACATCTTTTATTGCAGGATTATAGGTCCGAGGTGGTGCTGCTCCAGAGGGGGAGATGCCCTGATGTTGCCTGAGACATGATCTAGCTAACCTTTTTCTTTAAGACAGGAATCTGGTTTTGATGAGTTGACTCATGGGAGTCTCCATGCGTCAAGAGGAGGGGCCCAGGATTAACATGAAACAATGAATTAACATTAAACTATATTTTATATGATTTTTGCAGCGATTTGTGTGATTAACAGTTCATTCAACGGGTATCAAACCTATGCAAGTGGTGCATCCATGTTCAGATGAGGCTTTGATGGCCTATAAGTGAAGTTCACTGAACTAAAGAATGTGGTTTGATGATTGTTGACATGTTCTCCAAATAGAAGTTTTTCCTCCTAGCAAGGAAATACAGGTGCAGCAGTCATCTCCTGAGAAATCTTCAGAGGCCCAGTGAGAAGCAAGAACCATTCCAGGCATAGCTGACAGCCCAGGCAGTGGTTGAGGTCAAAGGTCGAGCTGATTGGGGCCCATCATGAGATCAGACTTTGGAGCCACAGCAAGGACCACGAAACTGTGTTGGAATGAGAACTGTGCCAAGGGGGATTTCCAGAGGCCAACAGAGGAGATTGTGGACAACAGACGGGCACCTGAAGGATGAGGGGAGCGTGCCAAGCTCCATCGACAGCGCAGAGGGAGTCCGAGGATGACATCATGATTCTGTGAAAAGCACAGGAACCAGAAGCTATGGTGGTGATGACAGCAGTTTCCTATGAACATCACCTAATGCTGTGTCACTGTACTGTGCATACAATGACACTCTGAAGACTGCTGGGATCATAACAGCAGTAAGATAACTGGACCCAGCACCCTTTCCACAGAGGGGTTTTTCTGCAGTAGAAGAGTCATAGGTATTCCTATCACAGGACAGAAAGTTCTCCACGCCCTTTTCCCATGGATAGGGACTGGAAAACATGCTGGAAAAAGATTCGGCTTGTTCCTCAATGCATCCTGCAAGGTCAACGAGGGACATAACCAAGAAATGGACGCTCTCTGAATTGCTGTAATGCAATATCGTGTAGCACTGGACATGATCCTGGCTGAGAAAGGAGGATTGTGTGTCTTATTCAACACCATGTGCTGCACCTACATACCAGATAATGTACATTCTTTAAACATGGCTTCAGATTCTAAAGAGACTGTTGATCGGCATTGGAGTTTTCCTGGTTTTATTTTACTTTATTATATTTTATTTTATTTTGCTTTTCTTTACTTGTGTTATACCTTGTTTAAAGGCTGTAATTTCACAGATGATAAGTTTATCACTCACGCAGATGTACCACAAACCGATGAAGATCATGAAGACTTCTTTTCCTATTTGTTAAATGAAGATGAAGTGCAACTAATTATGTAGTAACTAAAAATGTGAAAGACAAGTAGTTACTTACTGATGACTATGATATAGACTCTGATACAAGTATCTAAGTTGCCCATAAAAACCAGCAAATGCATTCTATGATAAACTAACTGAAAATACATGTTGTAAAAATTTATGTCCTGATAAATGATATGCGTTTTGCCGTACAATTCAAATTGCTAAACACAGGCTGGAATGTGAAAAGATTTTACTTTATTACCTCTATGTTTAGCTTATTTAAATTGCAGAGTAATGCCTGTACATAGCGTGTCAGCAAATTCTTTAGCTGGAGCAAAGTGATCACATGAGGAAGTTGCTTAAGTTAGACAAACACCCACATGTATTGTTTTAACCCACTACAAGATCGTTAATCAACTTGTTCCTCTTCGTCTTGCAAGCTTGCATCCTGTGCAGCCTCGTATGCAAGCAGCAGATAAGAAGTTGTTTTTTCCTAACTTGTACTCCACCCATGAGTGTTACGTGAGAGGACAGTATATAATAAACTCTGAGCGAATGCCTGGCGCGCTTTGCCTACACTTTCTGTAGTCGACGGAAGGTGTCAGGTAATCGTCCATGTACATGAATTAACTCTGGGCCCGTGATTCTTTGCTTTCCTGAGGTTTTTCTCCTTACAGATAATTATACATGTTTTGAGTTCTCTACAGACAGTGTGAGATATACGTTAGGAAGAATTGATCCAAGCTGGTGTCAGAGGACAATCCCCGGTAGGACTACCAATAATGTAAGTGACCCAAGTACTATTATAGGCACCTGGGCAAGGGGTGGGCTATATTATTATTGTGGGCAGTACACCCTTTTGGTGCAGGTTCCACTGGGGAGTGTGGGAACATGTGCTTTGGTGCGCCTAGGAGCACCTTTGATGCTGATAGGAAATAGAGTAGAGACAGTTCCACAGCTAGACACTGGTGTGTTGACAGCCAGACGTAGGAGAAGTGTTAGAGGTGTGCATAAATATGACCCAAGATGGGACTCACCAACCTGGATTGACTCAATAGGAGTTCCCAGGGGAGTTCCAGATGAATATAAGTTAGTTAATCAGATAGCGGCCGGTTTTGAGAGTGTGTTTCTATGGATAACTCCAAATAAAAATGTTGATCGCATTAACTATGTTCATTATAATGTGTTGAGACTCTCTAATCTCACTAGGGACGCGGTAGAAGGCCTTGCGGAACAATTGGGACCGACGTCGTTAATGGGAATCCAAAATCGCATGGCCCTTGACATGGTGTTGGCTGAGAAGGGTGGTGTGTGTGCCATGTTTGGGGACATGTGCTGTACTTTTATACCCAACAATACGGCCCCAGACGGTACGGTTACTAGAGCGCTTGAGAGTCTGAAAATGTTATCTAAAACTATGCATGAACAATCAGGTGTGAACACTGGGCTGGGAGACTGGTTCACGTCTGTCTTTGGGCAATGGAAGAGTGTTGTTATGTCTGCCATGTTTTCTTTTGTTGTTTTTCTTGCTATATTAATGATCGGATGTTGTCTCATCCCTCTGGTCCGGCGAGTTTTGGTAAAGATGCTGGAGAGAGCCCTGAGCTCTGGCTCGACGGGTTCAGCGGCACCTGAGTCTATGATGCCCTTGAAGGAGATTGTAAGCTGGAAGGATGAGTGAGACAAATCCTGGTGTAAGTTGGTCTCGCAAGCGAGCCCAAGAGGAGGAGTTGTCACGTAAAGGAATGTTATTTTTCTGTCACTATGTTATTATTCACATGCACAATCATTATTTCATCATTACTTCATTAGTCTATCACCTATCATTATCATTATTCGGTTATCATCCTTATTATCATGTATCATTTACCACATTCTAGATGCAATGCTTTATCATACATAGCACCAGTACAGTGGTGGGTGTAAGTCAAATAAGGACACTCAACTTTTGGTGGCCTGGTCCAACAATCTTACACAACAGAACACTCGTCTTACACAGTTGTTCTGTTCTATGACCATAAATGGGGAACATCTGGTTTCGAGTCCGGGAAGGGTTGTTGTTGTTCTGATAAGATCATGTCCAGGAATTGTTCTGACGTCATAAAGACTATAAAGCTTTCTGTTTTGGGGATGAGCGAAGAGACTGGCTCCCACGCGCTGTAATACGTGTGTTTAATAAATCACTTTTTGGACACTCCCTGGGACTCTGTCTGCGCTTACTTTTCCTTCCAAATCAAAAGAACCTCGACAAGTGGTGAGCAGTGAGTCTTTCCTCCGTAGGACAGTTGCTTAGAGTTGTAACTATACGCAGGAGGAAGCTGCCATCTTTGCCACACCACAGCCTGTTGTGCTTCTGGCTGAAGCCTTATTCACCACACCAGGGCCAGTATTTCCTGTGAGGCAAGCTTTGCCACAATCATTGCCTGTGCTGCTGACTTAGGGTTAGGGTTAGGGTTAGGGTTATGGATAGGGATAGGGATAGGTTAGGGTTAGGGTTATGGATAGGGTTAGGGTTAGGGTTAGGGTTATTGATAGGGTTAGGGTTTATGGTTTAGGGTTAGGGTTAGCGATGAATTGGACAAAAATCATCCAAAACAAACTTTTTATTAGTGTCGACTGTTTGAGTGGTGAGCAGTGAGTCTTTCCTCCGTAGGACAGTTGCTTAGAGTTGTAACTATACGCAGGAGGAAGCTGCCATCTTTGCCACACCACAGCCTGTTGTGCTTCTGGCTGAAGCCTTATTCACCACACCAGGGCCAGTATTTCCTGTGAGGCAAGCTTTGCCACAATCATTGCCTGTGCTGCTGACTTAGGGTTAGGGTTAGGGTTAGGGTTATGGATAGGGTTAGGGTTAGGGTTATGGATAGGGTTAGGGTTAGGGTTAGGGTTATTGATAGGGTTAGGGTTTATGGTTTAGGGTTAGGGTTAGCGATGAATTCGACAAAAATCATCCAAAACAAACTTTTTATTAGTGTCGACTCTTTGAGTGGTGAGCAGTGAGTCTTTCCTCCGTAGGACAGTTGCTTAGAGTTGTAACTATACGCAGGAGGAAGCTGCCATCTTTGCCACACCACAGCCTGTTGTGCTTCTGGCTGAAGCCTTATTCACCACACCAGGGCCAGTATTTCCTGTGAGGCAAGCTTTGCCACAATCATTGCCTGTGCTGCTGACTTAGGGTTAGGGTTAGAGTTAGGGTTTAGGGTAATGGATAGGGTTAGGGTTAGGGTTATGGATAGGGTTAGGGTTAGGGTTATGGATAGGGTTAGGGTTTATGGTTTATGGTTTAGGGTTATGGTTAGGGTTAGGGATGAATTGGACAAAAATCATCCAAAACAAACTTTTTATTAGTGTCGACTGTTTGAGTGGTGAGCAGTGAGTCTTTCCTCCGTAGGACAGTTGCTTAGAGTTGTAACTATACGCAGGAGGAAGCTGCCATCTTTGCCACACCACAGCCTGTTGTGCTTCTGGCTGAAGCATTATTCACCACACCAGGGCCAGTATTTCCTGTGAGGCAAGCTTTGCCACAATCATTGCCTGTGCTGCTGACTTAGGGTTAGGGTTAGGGTTAGGGTTATGGATAGGGTTAGGGTTAGGGTTATGGATAGGGTTAGGGTTTATGGTTTATGGTTTAGGGTTAGGGTTAGGGATGAATTGGACAAAAATCATCCAAAACAAACTTTTTATTAGTGTCGACTGTTTGAGTGGTGAGCAGTGAGTCTTTCCTCCGTAGGACAGTTGCTAGAGTTGTAACTATACGCAGGAGGAAGCTGCCATCTTTGCCACACCACAGCCTGTTGTGCTTCTGGCTTGAAGCCTTATTCACCACACCAGGGCCAGTATTTCCTGTGAGGCAAGCTTTGCCACAATCATTGCCTGTGCTGCTGACTTAGGGTTAGGGTTAGGGTTAGGGTTTAGGGTAATGGATAGGGTTAGGGTTAGGGTTATGGATAGGGTTAGGGTTAGGGTTATGGATAGGGTTAGGGTTTATGGTTTAGGGTTAGGGTTAGGGTTAGGGTTAGGGTTATGGTTTATGGTTTAGGTTTAGGGTTAGGGTTAGGGATGAATTGGACAAAAATCATCCAAAACAAACTTTTTATTAGTGTCGACTGTTTGAGTGGTGAGCAGTGAGTCTTTCCTCCGTAGGACAGTTGCTTAGAGTTGTAACTATACGCAGGAGGAAGCTGCCATCTTTGCCACACCACAGCCTGTTGTGCTTCTGGCTGAAGCCTTATTCACCACACCAGGGCCAGTATTTCCTGTGAGGCAAGCTTTGCCACAATCATTGCCTGTGCTGCTGACTTAGGGTTAGGGTTAGGGTTAGGGTTATGGATAGGGTTAAAGTTAGGGTTAGGGTTATGGATAGGGTTAGGGTTTATGGTTTATGGTTTAGGGTTAGGGTTAGGGATGAATTGGACAAAAATCATCCAAAACAAACTTTTTATTAGTGTCGACTGTTTGAGTGGTGAGCAGTGAGTCTTTCCTCCGTAGGACAGTTGCTTAGAGTTGTAACTATACGCAGGAGGAAGCTGCCATCTTTGCCACACCACAGCCTGTTGTGCTTCTGGCTGAAGCCTTATTCACCACACCAGGGCCAGTATTTCCTGTGAGGCAAGCTTTGCCACAATCATTGCCTATGCTGCTGACTTAGGGTTACGGTTAGGGTTAGGGTTTAGGGTAATGGATAGGGTTAGGGTTAGGGTTAGGGTTATGGATAGGGTTAGGGTTAGGGTTATGGATAGGGTTAGGGTTTATGGTTTATGGGTTAGGGTTAGCGATGAATTGGACAAAAATCATCCAAAACAAACTTTTTATTAGTGTCGACTGTTTGAGTGGTGAGCAGTGAGTCTTTCCTCCGTAGGACAGTTGCTTAGAGTTGTAACTATACGCAGGAGGAAGCTGCCATCTTTGCCACACCACAGCCTGTTGTGCTTCTGGCTGAAGCCTTATTCACCACACCAGGGCCAGTATTTCCTGTGAGGCAAGCTTTGCCACAATCATTGCCTGTGCTGCTGACTTAGGGTTAGGGTTAGGGTTAGGGTTTAGGGTAATGGATAGGGTTAGGGTTATGGATAGGGTTAGGGTTAGGGTTAGGGTTATGGATAGGGTTAGCGTTTATGGTTTATGGTTTAGGGTTAGGGTTAGGGTTAGGGATGAATTGGACAAAAATCATCCAAAACAAACTTTTTATTAGTGTCGACTGTTTGAGTGGTGAGCAGTGAGTCTTTCCTCCGTAGGACAGTTGATTAGAGTTGTAACTATACGCAGGAGGAAGTTGCCATCTTTGCCACACCACAGCCTGTTGTGCTTCTGGCTGAAGCCTTATTCACCACACCAGGGCCAGTATTTCCTGTGAGGCAAGCTTTGCCACAATCATTGCCTGTGCTGCTGACTTAGGGTTAGGGTTAGGGTTAGGGTTATGGATAGGGTTAGGGTTAGGGTTATGGATAGTGTTAGGGTTAGGGTTAGGGTTATTGATAGGGTTAGGGTTTATGGTTTAGGGTTAGGGTTAGCGATGAATTGGACAAAAATCATCCAAAACAAACTTTTTATTAGTGTCGACTGTTTGAGTGGTGAGCAGTGAGTCTTTCCTCCGTAGGACAGTTGCTTAGAGTTGTAACTATACGCAGGAGGAAGCTGCCATCTTTGCCACACCACAGCCTGTTGTGCTTCTGGCTGAAGCCTTATTCACCACACCAGGGCCAGTATTTCCTGTGAGGCAAGCTTTGCCACAATCATTGCCTGTGCTGCTGACTTAGGGTTACGGTTAGAGTTAGGGTTTAGGGTAATGGATAGGGTTAGGGTTAGGGTTAGGGTTATGGATAGGGTTAGGGTTAGGGTTATGGATAGGGTTAGGGTTTATGGTTTATGGTTTAGGGTTATGGTTAGGGTTAGGGATGAATTGGACAAAAATCATCCAAAACAAACTTTTTATTAGTGTCGACTGTTTGAGTGGTGAGCAGTGAGTCTTTCCTCCGTAGGACAGTTGCTTAGAGTTGTAACTATACGCAGGAGGAAGCTGCCATCTTTGCCACACCACAGCCTGTTGTGCTTCTGGCTGAAGCCTTATTCACCACACCAGGGCCAGTATTTCCTGTGAGGCAAGCTTTGCCACAATCATTGCCTGTGCTGCTGACTTAGGGTTAGGGTTAGGGTTAGGGTTATGGATAGGGATAGGGTTAGGGTTAGGGTTATGGATAGGGTTAGGGTTAGGGTTAGGGTTATTGATAGGGTTAGGGTTTATGGTTTAGGGTTAGGGTTAGCGATGAATTGGACAAAAATCATCCAAAACAAACTTTTTATTAGTGTCGACTGTTTGAGTGGTGAGCAGTGAGTCTTTCCTCCGTAGGACAGTTGCTTAGAGTTGTAACTATACGCAGGAGGAAGCTGCCATCTTTGCCACACCACAGCCTGTTGTGCTTCTGGCTGAAGCCTTATTCACCACACCAGGGCCAGTATTTCCTGTGAGGCAAGCTTTGCCACAATCATTGCCTGTGCTGCTGACTTAGGGTTAGGGTTAGGGTTAGGGTTATGGATAGGGTTAGGGTTAGGGTTATGGATAGGGTTAGGGTTAGGGTTAGGGTTAGGGTTATTGATAGGGTTAGGGTTTATGGTTTAGGGTTAGGGTTAGCGATGAATTCGACAAAAATCATCCAAAACAAACTTTTTATTAGTGTCGACTGTTTGAGTGGTGAGCAGTGAGTCTTTCCTCCGTAGGACAGTTGCTTAGAGTTGTAACTATACGCAGGAGGAAGCTGCCATCTTTGCCACACCACAGCCTGTTGTGCTTCTGGCTGAAGCCTTATTCACCACACCAGGGCCAGTATTTCCTGTGAGGCAAGCTTTGCCACAATCATTGCCTGTGCTGCTGACTTAGGGTTAGGGTTAGGGTTAGGGTTTAGGGTAATGGATAGGGTTAGGGTTAGGGTTAGGGTTATGGATAGGGTTAGGGTTAGGGTTATGGATAGGGTTAGGGTTTATGGTTTATGGTTTAGGGTTATGGTT
>NC_140441.1:44990648-45023307 GCF_963576455.1 Neolamprologus multifasciatus
AACCTCTTTTCAGCAGAATTCTGCTGATTGAACTCTTTTCAGCAGAAATTCTGCTGATTGAACTCTTTTCAGCAGAATTTTTAATTTTTTCACTACTTTTCAGCAGAATTTTAAATTTTTTCACTACTTTTCAGCACAAATCCCAGCTTTTTCAGCTGTTTTCAGCAAAAACCTCTTTTCAGCAGAATTCTGCTGATTGAACTCTTTTCAGCAGAAATTCTGCTGATTGAACTCTTTTCAGCAGAATTCTGCTGATTGAACTCTTTTCAGCAGAAATTCTGTTGATTGTACTCTTTTCAGCAGAATTTTAAATTTTTTCACCACAAATCCCAGCTTTTTCAGCTGTTTTCAGCAAAAACCTCTTTTCAGCAGAATTCTGCTGATTGAACTCTTTTCAGCAGAAATTCTGCTGATTGAACTCTTTTCAGCAGAATTTTTAATTTTTTCACTACTTTTCAGCACAAATCCCAGCTTTTTCAGCTGTTTTCAGCAACAACCTCTTTTCAGCAGAATTCTGCTGATTGAACTCTTTTCAGCAGTATTCTGCTGATTGAACTCTTTTCAGCAGAAATTCTGTTGATTGTACTCTTTTCAGCAGAATTTTAAATTTTTTCACCACAAATCCCAGCTTTTTCAGCTGTTTTCAGCAAAAACCTCTTTTCAGCAGAATTCTGCTGATTGAACTCTTTTCAGCAGAATTTTAAATTTTTTCACTACTTTTCAGTAGAATTTTAAATTTTTTCACTACTTTTCAGCAGAATTTTAAATTTTTTCACTACTTTTCAGTAGAATTTTAAATTTTTTCACTACTTTTCAGCACAAATCCAGCTTTTTCAGCAGTTTTCAGCAAAAACCTCTTTTCAGCAGAATTCTACTGATTGAACTCTTTTCAGCAGAATTCTGCTGATTGAACTCTTTTCTGCAGAAATTCTGCTGATTGAACTC
This sequence comes from Neolamprologus multifasciatus, assembly GCF_963576455.1. Classification (NCBI taxonomy): domain Eukaryota; kingdom Metazoa; phylum Chordata; class Actinopteri; order Cichliformes; family Cichlidae; genus Neolamprologus; species Neolamprologus multifasciatus. The sequence goes on from NC_140441.1 coordinate 44,991,594, forward strand.
TTTTCAGCAGAATTTTAAATTTTTTCACTACTTTTCAGCAGAATTTTAAATTTTTTCACTACTTTTCAGCACAAATCCCAGCTTTTTCAGCTGTTTTCAGCAAAAACCTCTTTTCAGCAGAAATTCTGCTGATTGAACTCTTTTCAGCAGAATTCTGCTGATTGAACTCTTTTCAGCAGAAATTCTGTTGATTGTACTCTTTTCAGCAGAATTTTAAATTTTTTCACCACAAATCCCAGCTTTTTCAGCTGTTTTCAGCAAAAACCTCTTTTCAGCAGAATTCTGCTGATTGAACTCTTTTCAGCAGAAATTCTGCTGATTGAACTCTTTTCAGCAGAATTTTAAATTTTTCCACTACTTTTCACCACAAATCCCAGCTTTTTCAGCTGTTTTCAGCAAAGACCTCTTTTCAGCAGAATTCTGCTGATTGAACTCTTTTCAGCAGAAATTCTGCTGATTGAACTCTTTTCAGCAGAATTCTGCTGATTGAACTCTTTTCAGCAGAAATTCTGTTGATTGTACTCTTTTCAGCAGAATTTTAAATTTTTTCACCACAAATCCCAGCTTTTTCAGCTGTTTTCAGCAAAAACCTCTTTTCAGCAGAATTCTGCTGATTGAACTCTTTTCAGCAGAAATTCTGCTGATTGAACTCTTTTCAGCAGAATTTTAAATTTTTTCACTACTTTTCACCACAAATCCCAGCTTTTTCAGTTGTTTTCAGCAAAGACCTCTTTTCAGCAGAATTCTGCTTATTGAACTCTTTTCAGCAGAATTCTGCTGATTGAACTCTTTTCAGCAGAATTTTACATTTTTTCACTACTTTTCAGCACAAATCCCAGCTTTTTCAGCTGTTTTCAGCAAAAACCTCTTTTCAGCAGAATTCTGCTGATTGAACTCTTTTCAGCAGAAATTCTGCTGATTGAACTCTTTTCAGCAGAATTTTAAATTTTTTCACTACTTTTCACCACAAATCCCAGCTTTTTCAGCTGTTTTCAGCAAAGACCTCTTTTCAGCAGAATTCTGCTGATTGAAATTTTTTCAGCAGAATTCTGCTGATTGAACTCTTTTCAGCAGAAATTCTGCTGATTGTACTCTTTTCAGCAGAATTTTAAATTTTTTCACCACAAATCCCAGCTTTTTCAGCTGTTTTCAGCAAAAACCTCTTTTCAGCAGAATTCTGCTGATTGAACTCTTTTCAGCAGAAATTCTGCTGATTGAACTCTTTTCAGCAGAATTCTGCTGATTGAACTCTTTTCAGCAGAAATTCTGTTGATTGTACTCTTTTCAGCAGAATTTTAAATTTTTTCACCACAAATCCCAGCTTTTTCAGCTGTTTTCAGCAAAAACCTCTTTTCAGCAGAATTCTGCTGATTGAACTCTTTTCAGCAGAAATTCTGCTGATTGAACTCTTTTCAGCAGAATTTTTAATTTTTTCACTACTTTTCAGCACAAATCCCAGCTTTTTCAGCTGTTTTCAGCAACAACCTCTTTTCAGCAGAATTCTGCTGATTGAACTCTTTTCAGCAGAAATTCTGCTGATTGAACTCTTTTCAGCAGAATTCTGCTGATTGAACTCTTTTCAGCAGAAATTCTGCTGATTGAACTCTTTTCAGCAGAATTTTAAATTTTTTCACCACAAATCCCAGCTTTTTCAGCTGTTTTCAGCAAAAACCTCTTTTCAGCAGAATTCTGCTGATTGAACTCTTTTCAGCAGAAATTCTGCTGATTGAACTCTTTTCAGCAGAATTTTAAATTTTTCCACTACTTTTCACCACAAATCCCAGCTTTTTCAGCTGTTTTCAGCAAAGACCTCTTTTCAGCAGAATTCTGCTGATTGAACTTTTTTCAGCAGAATTCTGCTGATTGAACTCTTTTCAGCAGAAATTCTGCTGATTGAACTCTTTTCAGCAGAATTTTAAATTTTTTCACTACTTTTCAGCACAAATCCCAGCTTTTTCAGCTGTTTTCAGCAAAAACCTCTTTTCAGCAGAAATTCTGCTGATTGAACTCTTTTCAGCAGAATTCTGCTGATTGAACTCTTTTCAGCAGAAATTCTGTTGATTGTACTCTTTTCAGCAGAATTTTAAATTTTTTGACCACAAATCCCAGCTTTTTCAGCTGTTTTCAGCAAAAACCTCTTTTCAGCAGAATTCTGCTGATTGAACTCTTTTCAGCAGAAATTCTGCTGATTGAACTCTTTTCAGCAGAATTTTAAATTTTTCCACTACTTTTCACCACAAATCCCAGCTTTTTCAGTTGTTTTCAGCAAAGACCTCTTTTCAGCAGAATTCTGCTTATTGAACTCTTTTCAGCAGAATTCTGCTGATTGAACTCTTTTCAGCTGAAGTTTACATTTTTTCACTACTTTTCAGCACAAATCCCAGCTTTTTCAGCTGTTTTCAGCAAAAACCTCTTTTCAGCAGAATTCTGCTGATTGAACTCTTTTCAGCAGAAATTCTGCTGATTGAACTCTTTTCAGCAGAATTTTAAATTTTTCCACTACTTTTCACCACAAATCCCAGCTTTTTCAGCTGTTTTCAGCAAAGACCTCTTTTCAGCAGAATTCTGCTGATTGAAATTTTTTCAGCAGAATTCTGCTGATTGAACTCTTTTCAGCAGAAATTCTGCTGATTGTACTCTTTTCAGCAGAATTTTAAATTTTTTCACCACAAATCCCAGCTTTTTCAGCTGTTTTCAGCAAAAACCTCTTTTCAGCAGAATTCTGCTGATTGAACTCTTTTCAGCAGAAATTCTGCTGATTGAACTCTTTTCAGCAGAATTCTGCTGATTGAACTCTTTTCAGCAGAAATTCTGTTGATTGTACTCTTTTCAGCAGAATTTTAAATTTTTTCACCACAAATCCCAGCTTTTTCAGCTGTTTTCAGCAAAAACCTCTTTTCAGCAGAATTCTGCTGATTGAACTCTTTTCAGCAGAAATTCTGCTGATTGAACTCTTTTCAGCAGAATTTTTAATTTTTTCACTACTTTTCAGCACAAATCCCAGCTTTTTCAGCTGTTTTCAGCAACAACCTCTTTTCAGCAGAATTCTGCTGATTGAACTCTTTTCAGCAGAAATTCTGCTGATTGAACTCTTTTCAGCAGAATTCTGCTGATTGAACTCTTTTCAGCAGAAATTCTGCTGATTGAACTCTTTTCAGCAGAATTTTAAATTTTTTCACCACAAATCCCAGCTTTTTCAGCTGTTTTCAGCAAAAACCTCTTTTCAGCAGAATTCTGCTGATTGAACTCTTTTCAGCAGAAATTCTGCTGATTGAACTCTTTTCAGCAGAATTTTAAATTTTTTCACTACTTTTCACCACAAATCCCAGCTTTTTCAGCTGTTTTCAGCAAAGACCTCTTTTCAGCAGAATTCTGCTGATTGAACTCTTTTCAGCAGAATTCTGCTGATTGAACTCTTTTCAGCAGAAATTCTGCTGATTGAACTCTTTTCAGCAGAATTTTAAATTTTTTCACTACTTTTCAGCACAAATCCCAGCTTTTTCAGCTGTTTTCAGCAAAAACCTCTTTTCAGCAGAAATTCTGCTGATTGAACTCTTTTCAGCAGAATTCTGCTGATTGAACTCTTTTCAGCAGAAATTCTGTTGATTGTACTCTTTTCAGCAGAATTTTAAATTTTTTGACCACAAATCCCAGCTTTTTCAGCTGTTTTCAGCAAAAACCTCTTTTCAGCAGAATTCTGCTTATTGAACTCTTTTCAGCAGATTTCTGCTGATTGAAATCTTTTCAGCAGAAATTCTGCTGATTGAACTCTTTTCAGCTGAAGTTTACATTTTTTCACTACTTTTCAGCACAAATCCCAGCTTTTTCAGCTGTTTTCAGCAAAAACCTCTTTTCAGCAGAATTCTGCTGATTGAACTCTTTTCAGCAGAAATTCTGCTGATTGAACTCTTTTCAGCAGAATTTTTAATTTTTTCACTACTTTTCAGCAGAATTTTAAATTTTTTCACTACTTTTCAGCACAAATCCCAGCTTTTTCAGCTGTTTTCAGCAAAAACCTCTTTTCAGCAGAATTCTGCTGATTGAACTCTTTTCAGCAGAAATTCTGCTGATTGAACTCTTTTCAGCAGAATTCTGCTGATTGAACTCTTTTCAGCAGAAATTCTGTTGATTGTACTCTTTTCAGCAGAATTTTAAATTTTTTCACCACAAATCCCAGCTTTTTCAGCTGTTTTCAGCAAAAACCTCTTTTCAGCAGAATTCTGCTGATTGAACTCTTTTCAGCAGAAATTCTGCTGATTGAACTCTTTTCAGCAGAATTTTTAATTTTTTCACTACTTTTCAGCACAAATCCCAGCTTTTTCAGCTGTTTTCAGCAACAACCTCTTTTCAGCAGAATTCTGCTGATTGAACTCTTTTCAGCAGAATTCTGCTGATTGAACTCTTTTCAGCAGAAATTCTGTTGATTGTACTCTTTTCAGCAGAATTTTAAATTTTTTCACCACAAATCCCAGCTTTTTCAGCTGTTTTCAGCAAAAACCTCTTTTCAGCAGAATTCTGCTGATTGAACTCTTTTCAGCAGAATTTTAAATTTTTTCACTACTTTTCAGTAGAATTTTAAATTTTTTCACTACTTTTCAGCAGAATTTTAAATTTTTTCACTACTTTTCAGTAGAATTTTAAATTTTTTCACTACTTTTCAGCACAAATCCCAGCTTTTTCAGCTGTTTTCAGCAAAAACATCTTTTCAGCAGAATTCTGCTGATTGAACTCTTTTCAGCAGAAATTCTGCTGATTGAACTCTTTTCAGCAGAATTCTGCTGATTGAACTCTTTTCAGCAGAAATTCTGTTGATTGTACTCTTTTCAGCAGAATTTTAAATTTTTTCACCACAAACACTGCAAAAACCCACCTCCTTAATACTAGATAAATACACTTATTTTTGGTGAAGTTTTGCTTAAAACAAGTGAAATTATCTGCCAGTGGGGTAAGTGTTTTTTTCTTATTAAGATTTCTTGAAATAAGAACAATATCCGATTTAAATAAAGCTAAAAATAAGTATTTTACACTTATTCCAGGCAACAAATCAGAACATTGAAACTTAAAATAAGCTTTAACCACTTATTCTAGGGAACAATTAGATAGTTAAATCTTAAAATAAGCCTTACACACTTATTCCAAGCAACCAATCATGGCAATTGAAACCTAAAATAAGATTTAACCACTTGTTCTAAGCAAAATGTTGAAGAAATTAAATCTGAAAATAGGCATAAAACACTTATTCTAAGGAACAAATCAAGGCAAATAATCTAAAAACTAGTACATTAAATCATTTTAAAGATCTTAAAATAAGTTAAAAAATAATAGATTGTAGTCTAAATCTTCTTAAATTCAGTGAAATAATCTGCCAGTGCAGTAAGATATTTACACTTGATAAGAATTCTCAAAATAAGAAAGATAAAGCCAAATTAAAGCAGGCAAAGTATACTGTGTACATGACCTTTATTGGAAACAAACTCTCCAAACAGTAACAAATATTTCAGTGAATCATAGTACACAAAAATTTAAAGACACATTGTAAGTGTAACATTGTTATTTTGTGTTCCTTTTAGAAGTGCTAAACCAGTTAGCTACTCAACATATAAAATGTAATAAAAAGAGCATTTGCAATTTTAAACACAATTTGCAGAACAGATGTGTTTAAAGAAAAAAGTACTTTGTATTACATTAATAAGAATAAAAAAAGAATTCAAGTGTAAATTACAACTTCAAAGCTATCAGGCCCAAACCTTCCAACACAGACCTAAGTTACATCTTGCTCAAACAGCTCTACGTTTCAATAAACATTCCTACAGCCTGCCATGACTTTTTTGTATGAGCCTGTGGTGTCTTGCTCATGGATTTTGTCCTTTAACACTTCAGTCTAAATGACAGACAGAAGCGTTGCCACACATTTAGGATAGGTGAGATGCAGGGTGTAGTAGTATGCCATAAGATACAGCAAACCTTCTCCAAGGTCATCTGTGGTCAAATGTGGTGATGAGAGTGGTTCCAACTGCAATAAGACAGAACGGGGCTGACGCTGGATCTTCTGTTGGCAAAAGAAAAACAAAGACAAAAATTGTACAATGTACGGAGAAACTCCAAAGCTATCAGGGTAGTTCAAGTATGTATTAGACTTAGACTTCACTTTATTGATCCCTTTGGGGTGCACCCTTCGGGTGATACATGAATGATGACAACCATAGATCAGATGCGCTACAGACCATATTAATGTTATTTTTCTTTAGATTGACAAATACTGTATAGAAAAAATAAATAAAAATAATATATATATATATATATATATATATATATATATATATATTTATTCATGCCATTGAAAAATGTAATAAATTCTGCCTCATCACCGTTAGGATTATGTCTTTACACACTTTAGGAAATGACAAAGATACTGCACCTGTGATAGTTAAATATGTAATTATTTCCATTTTGTTTTTAATTTCTTTATGATTTTCTTTATTTTTATTGAAATTTTTTTTATCTCAGTGTTTGTGCCATTTCAGATTTCTGCACACCTTTTCCAAATATAAACTACATTGTTGGAGGACTTGGCATGGATAAAAAGGCCATATGCCAAATAAACTGTTAAAGTGAAGGCTTTATGGGCATTATTTGATAACAAATATGAAGAAACACAGACCTGAAGGACATCAATCAGTGCTTCACTGGCATGTCCCATCTTCTTGGGTGGTGCAACTTGTGATGGGAAGAAAGTTGGTAGTGTCCTGAACAGGGCTATGAACAGAACAGGAAAGAAAGAACTAAATCAAATTTCAGTTCAATATTCAATATTATTGCCATAATTGTAATCTTTCACTTACAACTGTTGTCACCAGAACTGCTCCTTGGTGGCAAAAGCATGTTTGATCCACCACTTGAATCTGCATCATAATCTTCTCCCTGGTCACATGGTGAGATGTCCATGAGACGCCTTTTCTTTAGTCTCATCCTAAATAAGAAAACGAAAATAGTTATATTACAGGAGTCCTAAACAAAATGTGTCGTGCTAAGTGTTTTTAAATCAAAAGCGGCAAAACTTGCCTCTTTGTGAACTTGAGCCCACAACTGTTTCCTCCTCATAAAATTTTCAGGCCCTGGAAGCAGGTCCCTTAAATCGTCCCTACTGAGGGTGTGGAGCAAGACCTCATCTATGTCTGCAGCTGTAAATAAAAGTCAGTAACTTTCAGAAATGTAAAAGTTGTACAACAATTCCAAATTGTCATTTTGTCAAATACATTTAAATGTAATTTAAATATTTTATTGATCTGACAACATAAAACTGATTCTATGTACGATCACTGTCAGTGTGTGCAACACAAAATTCATTTAGACATTAATTTGCATAAATATGCATATGCTTGGCCTACCATTTAGAACCGAAAGGCTGCAATCATCCAAACCCTCCATGATTTACTGGTGTAGCTTTTGTCAGAACTTTTCCCTGAGGAAAGAAAAACATATGTTTGGGTCAAAAAGAAAAACTGAGTCAAGACACCACCTGCCATGGATCCAAAGTCTATGCAATCAGACACATGGATAAGGTGCAAAAGACAGACCAAGTAGAGCCTGTGTTAATTCAATGGTTAAGTCTTATAAAATTGCTCACTTAAAATTTATGACAAGGCTATTCCAAACTAGTTTTCAAACTAAAACTAATAGTGCCCAACTGCTTGTCAAATCATTCAACAAATGACCACAGCTCAGATTAGGCCACTTCATTCAAGAAAAAATGTTACCTCGGTTCAGCAAGGTTAAAGTGACCTGATTGATATTAATAGTTTACAACATAAATAATTGGAAGCAAGTTCACATCTTCTCCAACTTACAAGTTTATATGATTAATCATAATCTGTCGGAAATGAGGCTTAAAGTAAATCTATAGGTAAAGATGTCTTTCATAAATGTGCATTATTTTATTCCCTTGTGTTATCTTTAATTTCATTACCCAAACTGGACTTGCAAAAAATAGTAAAATAATAAAATTTGAATAAACTCATGTTGGTTAAATGTAATTTTGGTCATAAAACAGTTAACTCTTGATGACTTAAGTAAATCCTCATTTAAGTTAAATATAGATCTGTCCAACACCCCTGTCTTTTTCCATAACAAAAAACAGCATTGTAAAGTTATGAGCCCGATTGCGAGATTTGTCTCAAACCAGTATCGGTCCTCCCAAGTTGCACACACAAACACACCAAGCACAGTGCAGACAGAGAGCACGCGGCTTAAGAAGGAAAAAAAAAAACACCGCAGCTTTTTATTTTCCGTGGGTGGGAAACACAAAACGGACTTTTGCAAAGGCGGATATCAACTGTAGTTCTTTTGTCATATAGCTATGTTAAGTATATTGAACACGAAGCTAAATTTACCTAACTAGCACCATTAATAATTTTAAACTATCACTGCATGCTAACAATTCAGCATACTGAATGAACTAAGCTAGCTAGCTGGCTGGCAGTTTTGGCTAACTACCCATTGGTAGTGAACTGATAATACTGCCTCGGTAAAACTTAATATTTAACCATGACTGATGTTACTACAGTAAGTCAAAGCTAAAAGAACCCGAAATGTTTGTAAGCAAAAGTTAATTACCTCAACAGAATCCAGTCCGAACCTGCTCCCTCGTGTCCTCCGATTCAAACAGTGAGGTAATGGACAGAGCCACTTGAGGGCAGCCAGGGGGGAGGTAGGGTTACACATTTTCGTCTGTGTAAAGCTTGTAAAACGTGAACATAACATGCATAATGAACCTGCATTCGAAAAACTAATTTTAACAAATAACCCATCAATTACTATGACTGTTGTAGTCGTCTTTACAATTACATTACTACACAAGTTAAATGCAGACTTGGTATAAACCACCCCTTCAAACTTGGTATTGACCTCTACTACTCTGCCCGCCAAGAACTTCTTTCAGGTCTTTTCCCCAAACAAGATGGCGTGTTGGAGGTGTGGGATTTGTTTTGTTTTTGTTGCCTTAACAGTAAAGTCTCTTTTGAGCCATATTAATACAATTCATAGCAGTAGTCCAGACTTTTGTGTGATATGTGGGATGGTTGTACCGAGGAATACAGGAACCTAATCTAGTGCTAATACATTATTTAACTTTTTAATATGAACTAGACTATGGAACACCAAAGTGTTAAAACGTGTCATTTAATTTTTATTTTACATTGTGTATTTTTATAATATTTTATTAAATATTTATTTCACTACGATTCTTTTTTGTAATAATAGAAACATTTTGAGACACTTTAATTTTAAGCACCTGTTTAAGCAGCAGCCAATGAGCGTTCAGGTCCCACCCTGATTGCCTGAATAAGAAATTCAGTTGTTAAATGACCTCAAATAAATACACCATTATGAAAAACCCCATTATGAAACAAAAACAGACTTTGGGAAAAAGAGATTTTGGAATATAAATTCATCGAATTTAATAAAATGTCTCAAAAAATGTTCTATAATTCATAAAAAAAATTTAATGCTACTTTAGCTTCAAGTGACAACAGATTAAAACAATCCCCTGGACAAATGCTTATATTGATCAAGATTTTGCCATTCTTTTATCAAATTTATTTTGGATTTAATTGAAATTGTTAAAATACTTTTTGCCCCAGTTGTGTCTTTACAAACTGTGTCCAAACTAAAAAAATGATAGAAGATTACATGCTGCATCTTCCCTCTCAGATTATTGCCCTGGGACCTGTAATTTGTCATACGTGTATGAAATAGAGTCTAAACGCAGTTTTTTTTAAAAAAACAATAGTCAGCCAAATTAAACTTTAAGAATGTGTGCAAGTCTCTTGTAAACCACAATCAGCTGCTGGAGTGTTGTCAAAGTGAAGCAGGAACTGAGCATCCAATATTTGTAAATGAGAAAGGACTAGGTCCTGTATCAGAGGTTGCTAATATGGAGTTTTTGGTGATTGAAGATGCTATACATTATGCCGTTAGAGTAAAGTGGCTTATTTTACATGGTAACAAATACATCTGTGACACGTCTCAGGTCTAAATATACCTTCCAATGATTGACTTTCTTATTTCAAGGAAAAAGGTGAATGTTTCTTATTTTAAGATAATTTTTTGTTTTACACTCTATCTAAAAGCTATTTTTGCTTGAAATAAAGGTGAAATGGTTCATTTTTAGATTTACAGACTAAATAAGAAAAAAAAGGAATATATACTTAAAACAAGTCTAATCATCTAACACATGAGACTGGAAACTAGTTTGTAATGTTCAAAACAAGATGGACAAGATAATCTGGCTAAATTTAAGACAATAAATCTTGTTAAGCTACAAGAAATTTGCAGTGAATCCCAGCTTTTTCAGCTGTTTTCAGCAAAAACCTCTTTTCAGCAGAATTCTGCTGATTGACCTCTTTTCAGCAGAAATTCTGCTGATTGAACTCTTTTCAGCAGAATTTTAAATTTTTCCACTACTTTTCACCACAAATCCCAGCTTTTTCAGCTGTTTTCAGCAAAGACCTCTTTTCAGCAGAATTCTGCTGATTGAAATTTTTTCAGCAGAATTCTGCTGATTGAACTCTATTCAGCAGAAATTCTGCTGATTGAACTCTTTTCAGCAGAATTTTAAATTTTTTCACTACTTTTCAGCACAAATCCCAGCTTTTTCAGCTGTTTTCAGCAAAAACCTCTTTTCAGCAGAAATTCTGCTGATTGAACTCTTTTCAGCAGAATTCTGCTGATTGAACTCTTTTCAGCAGAAATTCTGTTGATTGTACTCTTTTCAGCAGAATTTTAAATTTTTTCACCACAAATCCCAGCTTTTTCAGCTGTTTTCAGCAAAAACCTCTTTTCAGCAGAATTCTGCTTATTGAACTCTTTTCAGCAGAATTCTGCTGATTGAAATCTTTTCAGCAGAAATTCTGCTGATTGAACTCTTTTCAGCAGAATTTTACATTTTTTCACTACTTTTCAGCACAAATCCCAGCTTTTTCAGCTGTTTTCAGCAAAAACCTCTTTTCAGCAGAATTCTGCTGATTGAACTCTTTTCAGCAGAAATTCTGCTGATTGAACTCTTTTCAGCAGAATTTTAATTTTTTCACTACTTTTCAGCACAAATCCCAGCTTTTTCAGCTGTTTTCAGCAAAAACCTCTTTTCAGCAGAATTCTGCTGATTGAACTCTTTTCAGCTGAATTTTAAATTTTTTCACTACTTTTCAGTAGAATTTTAAATTTTTTCACTACTTTTCAGCAGAATTTTAAATTTTTTCACTACTTTTCAGTAGAATTTTAAATTTTTTCACTACTTTTCAGCACAAATCCCAGCTTTTTCAGCAGTTTTCAGCAAAAACCTCTTTTCAGCAGAATTCTACTGATTGAACTCTTTTCAGCAGAATTCTGCTTATTGAACTCTTTTCTGCAGAAATTCTGCTGATTGAACTCTTTTCAGCAGAATTTTAAATTTTTTCACTACTTTTCAGCAGAATTTTAAATTTTTTCACTACTTTTCAGCACAAATCCCAGCTTTTTCAGCTGTTTTCAGCAAAAACCTCTTTTCAGCAGAATTCTGCTGATTGAACTCTTTTCAGCAGAAATTCTGCTGATTGAACTCTTTTCAGCAGAATTCTGCTGATTGAACTCTTTTCAGCAGAAATTCTGTTGATTGTACTCTTTTCAGCAGAATTTTAAATTTTTTCACCACAAATCTAAGGCTTTTTCAGCTGTTTTCAGCAAAAACCTCTTTTCAGCAGAATTCTGCTGATTGAACTCTTTTCAGCAGAAATTCTGCTGATTGAACTCTTTTCAGCAGAAATTCTGTTGATTGTACTCTTTTCAGCAGAATTTTTAATTTTTTCACTACTTTTCAGCAGAATTTTAAATTTTTTCACTACTTTTTAGCACAAAAACCAGCTTTTTCAGCTGTTTTCAGCAAAAACCTCTTTTCAGAAGAATTCTGCTGATTGAACTCTTTTCAGCAGAAATTCTGCTGATTGAACTCTTTTCAGCAGAATTTTAATTTTTTTCACTACTTTTTAGCACAAAAACCAGCTTTTTCAGCTGTTTTCAGCAACAACCTCTTTTCAGCAGAATTCTGCTGATTGAACTCTTTTCAGCAGAAATTCTGCTGATTGAACTCTTTTCAGCAGAATTCTGCTGATTGAACTCTTTTCAGCAGAAATTCTGTTGATTGTACTCTTTTCAGCAGAATTTTAAATTTTTTGACCACAAATCCCAGCTTTTTCAGCTGTTTTCAGCAAAAACCTCTTTTCAGCAGAATTCTGCTGATTGAACTCTTTTCAGCTGAATTTTAAATTTTTTCACTACTTTTCAGTAGAATTTTAAATTTTTTCACTACTTTTCAGCAAAAATCCCAGCTTTTTCAGCTGTTTTCAGCAAAGACCTCTTTTCAGCAGAAATTCTGCTGATTGAACTCTTTTCAGCAGAATTTTAAATTTTTTCACTACTTTTCAGCACAAATCCCAGCTTTTTTCAGCTGTTTTCAGCAAAAACCTCTTTTCAGCAGAAATTCTGCTGATTGAACTCTTTTCAGCAGAATTCTGCTGATTGAACTCTTTTCAGCAGAAATTCTGTTGATTGTACTCTTTTCAGCAGAATTTTAAATTTTTTCACCACAAATCCCAGCTTTTTCAGCTGTTTTCAGCAAAAACCTCTTTTCAGCAGAATTCTGCTTATTGAACTCTTTTCAGCAGAATTCTGCTGATTGAAATCTTTTCAGCAGAAATTCTGCTGATTGAACTCTTTTCAGCAGAATTTTACATTTTTTCACTACTTTTCAGCACAAATCCCAGCTTTTTCAGCTGTTTTCAGCAAAAACCTCTTTTCAGCAGAATTCTGCTGATTGAACTCTTTTCAGCAGAAATTCTGCTGATTGAACTCTTTTCAGCAGAATTTTTAATTTTTTCACTACTTTTCAGCAGAATTTTAAATTTTTTCACTACTTTTCAGCACAAATCCCAGCTTTTTCAGCTGTTTTCAGCAAAAACCTCTTTTCAGCAGAAATTCTGCTGATTGAACTCTTTTCAGCAGAAATTCTACTGATTGAACTCTTTTCAGCAGAAATTCTGTTGATTGTACTCTTTTCAGAAAAAAATTCTGCTGATTGAACTCTTTTCAGCAGAATTTTAAATTTTTTCACTACTTTTCAGCAGAATTTTAAATTTTTTCACTACTTTTCAGCACAAATCCCAACTTTTTCAGCTGTTTTCAGCAAAAACCTCTTTTCAGCAGAATTCTACTGATTGAACTCTTTTCAGCAGAATTCTGCTTATTGAACTATTTTCTGCAGAAATTCTGCTGATTGAACTCTTTTAAGCAGAATTTTTAATTTCTTCACTACTTTTCAGCACAAATCCCAGCTTTTTCAGCTGTTTTCAGCAACAACCTCTTTTCAGCAGAATTCTGCTGATTGAACTCTTTTCAGCAGAATTTTTAATTTCTTCACTACTTTTCAGCACAAATCCCAGCTTTTTCAGCTGTTTTCAGCAAAAACCTCTTTTCAGCAGAATTCTACTGATTGAACTCTTTTCAGCAGAATTCTGCTTATTGAACTCTTTTCTGCAGAAATTCTGCTGATTGAACTCTTTTAAGCAGAATTTTTAATTTCTTCACTACTTTTCAGCACAAATCCCAACTTTTTCAGCTGTTTTCAGCAAAAACCTCTTTTCAGCAGAATTCTACTGATTGAACTCTTTTCAGCAGAATTCTGCTTATTGAACTCTTTTCTGCAGAAATTCTGCTGATTGAACTCTTTTAAGCAGAATTTTTAATTTCTTCACTACTTTTCAGCACAAATCCCAGCTTTTTCAGCTGTTTTCAGCAACAACCTCTTTTCAGCAGAATTCTGCTGATTGAACTCTTTTCAGCAGAATTTTTAATTTCTTCACTACTTTTCAGCACAAATCCCAGCTTTTTCAGCTGTTTTCAGCAAAAACCTCTTTTCAGCAGAATTCTACTGATTGAACTCTTTTCAGCAGAATTCTGCTTATTGAACTCTTTTCTGCAGAAATTCTGCTGATTGAACTCTTTTAAGCAGAATTTTTAATTTCTTCACTACTTTTCAGCACAAATCCCAACTTTTTCAGCTGTTTTCAGCAACAACCTCTTTTCAGCAGAATTCTGCTGATTGAACTCTTTTCAGCAGAATTCTGCTGATTGAACTCTTTTCAGCAGAAATTCTGCTGATTGAACTCTTTTTAGCAGAAATTCTGCTGATTGAACTCTTTTCAGCAGAATTTGAAGTTTTTTCACTACTTTTCAGGACAAATCCCAGCTTTTTCAGCTGTTTTCAGCAAAGACCTCTTTTCAGCAGAATTCTGCAGATTGAACTCTTTTCAGCAGAATTCTGCTGATTGAACTCTTTTCAGCAGAATTCTGCTAATTTTTTCACTACTTTTCAGCACAAATTTCCAGCTTTTTTCAGCTGTTTTCAGCAAGACCTCTTTTCAGCAGAATTCTGCTGATTGAACCTCTTTTCAGCAGAATTCTGCTGATTGAAATCTTTTCAGCAGAAATTCTGCTGATTGAACTCTTTTCAGCAGAAATTCTGCTGATTGAACTCTTTTCAGCAGAATTTTTTAATTTTTTCACTACACAAATCCCAGCTTTTTCAGCTGTTTTCAGCAAAAACCTCTTTTCAGCAGAATTCTGCTTATTGAACTCTTTTCAGCAGAATTCTGCTGATTGAAATCTTTTCAGCAGAAATTCTGCTGATTGAACTCTTTTCAGCAGAATTTTACATTTTTTCACTACTTTTCAGCACAAATCCCAGCTTTTTTCAGCTGTTTTCAGCAAAAACCTCTTTTCAGCAGAATTCTGCTGATTGAACTCTTTTCAGCAGAAATTCTGCTGATTGAACTCTTTTCAGCAGAATTTTAATTTTTTTCACTACTTTTCAGCACAAATCCCAGCTTTTTCAGGTGTTTTCAGCAACAACCTCTTTTCAGCAGAATTCTGCTGATTGAACTCTTTTCAGCAGAATTCTGCTGATTGAACTCTTTTCAGCAGAAATTCTGCTGATTGTACTCTTTTCAGCAGAATTTTAAATTTTTTCACCACAAATCCCAGCTTTTTCAGCTGTTTTCAGCAACAACCTCTTTTCAGCAGAATTCTGCTGATTGAACTCTTTTCAGCAGAATTCTGCTGATTGTACTCTTTTCAGCAGAATTTTAAATTTTTTCACCACAAATCCCAGCTTTTTCAGCTGTTTTCAGCAAAAACCTCTTTTCAGCAGAATTCTGCTGATTGAACTCTTTTCAGCTGAATTTTAAATTTTTTCACTACTTTTCAGTAGAATTTTAAATTTTTTCACTACTTTTCAGCACAAATCCCAGCTTTTTCAGCAGTTTTCAGCAAAAACCTCTTTTCAGCAGAATTCTGCTGATTGAACTCTTTTCAGCAGAATTTTAAATTTTTCCACCACAAATCCCAGCTTTTTCAGCTGTTTTCAGCAAAAACCTCTTTTCAGCAGAATTCTGCTGATTGAACTCTTTTCAGCAGAATTTTAAATTTTTTCACTACTTTTCAGTAGAATTTTAAATTTTTTCACTACTTTTCAGCACAAATCCCAGCTTTTTCAGCTGTTTTCAGCAAAAACCTCTTTTCAGCAGAATTCTGCTGATTTAACTCTTTTCAGCAGAAATTCTACTGATTGAACTCTTTTCAGCAGAAATTCTGTTGATTGTACTCTTTTCAGAAAAAAATTCTGCTGATTGAACTCTTTTCAGCAGAATTTTAAATTTTTTCACTACTTTTCAGCAGAATTTTAAATTTTTTCACTACTTTTCAGCACAAATCCCAACTTTTTCAGCTGTTTTCAGCAAAAACCTCTTTTCTGCAGAAATTCTGCTGATTGAACTCTTCTAAGCAGAATTTTTAATTTCTTCACTACTTTTCAGCACAAATCCCAGCTTTTTCAGCTGTTTTCAGCAACAACCTCTTTTCAGCAGAATTCTGCTGATTGAACTCTTTTAAGCAGAATTTTTAATTTCTTCACTACTTTTCAGCACAAATCCCAGCTTTTTCAGCTGTTTTCAGCAACAACCTCTTTTCAGCAGAATTCTGCTGATTGAACTCTTTTCAGCAGAATTCTGCTTATTGAACCTTTTCTGCAGAAATTCTTCTGATTGAACTCTTTTCAGCAGAATTTTTAATTTCTTCACTACTTTTCAGCAGAATTTTACATTTTTTCACTATTTTTCAGCACAAATCCCAGCTTTTTCAGCTGTTTTCAGCAAAAACCTATTTTCAGCAGAAATTCTGCTGATTGAACTCTTTTCAGCAGAAATTCTGCTGATTGAACTCTTTTCAGCAGAATTTTAAATTTTTTCACTACTTTTTAGCACAAATCCCAGCTTTTTCAGCTGTTTTCAGCAAAAACCTCTTTTCAGCAGAATTCTACTGATTGAACTCTTTTCAGCAGAATTCTGCTTATTGAACTCTTTTCTGCAGAAATTCTTCTGATTGAACTCTTTTCAGCAGAATTTTTAATTTCTTCACTACTTTTCAGCAGAATTTTAAATTTTTTTCACTACTTTTCAGCACAAATCCCATCTTTTTCAGCTGTTTTCAGCAAAAACCTCTTTTCAGCAGAATTCTGCTGATTGAACTCTTTTCAGCAGAAATTCTGCTGATTGAAATCTTTTCAGCAGAAATTCTGCTGATTGAACTCTTTTCAGCAGAATTTTTTAATTTTTTCACTACTTTTCAGTACAAATCTCAGCTTTTTCAGCTGTTTTCAGCAAAAACCTCTTTTCAGCAGAATTCTACTGATTGAACTCTTTTCAGCAGAATTCTGCTTATTGAACTCTTTTCTGCAGAATTTTTAATTTCTTCACTACTTTTCAGCACAAATCCCAGCTTTTTCAGCTGTTTTCAGCAACAACCTCTTTTCAGCAGAATTCTGCTGATTGAACTCTTTTCAGCAGAATTCTGCTGATTGAACTCTTTTCAGCAGAAATTCTGCTGATTGAACTCTTTTCAGCAGAATTTTAAATTTTTTCACTACTTTTCAGCACAAATCTCAGCTTTTTCAGCTGTTTTCAACAAAAACCTCTTTTCAGCAGAAATTCTGCTGATTGAACTCTTTTCAGCAGAATTTTAAATTTTTTCACTACTTTTCAGCACAAATCCCAGCTTTTTCAGCTGTTTTCAACAAAAACCTCTTTTCAGCAGAAATTCTGCTGATTGAACTCTTTTCAGCAGAATTTTAAATTTTTTCACTACTTTTCAGTACAAATCTCAGCTTTTTCAGCTGTTTTCAGCAAAAACCTCTTTTCAGCAGAATTCTGCTGATTGAACTCTTTTCAGCAGAATTCTGCTGATTGAACTCTTTTCAGCAGAATTTTAAATTTTTTAAATACTTTTAAGCACAAATCTCAGCTTTTTCAGCTGTTTTCAACAAAAACCTCTTTTCAGCAGAAATTCTGCTGATTGAACTCTTTTCAGCAGAAATTCTGCTGAATGAACTCTTTTCAGCAGAAATTCTGCTGATTGAACTCTTTTCAGCAGAATTTAAAATTTTTTCAATACTTTTCAGCACAAATCTCAGCTTTTTCAGCTGTTTTCAGCAAAAACCTATTTTCAGCAGAATTCTGCTGATTGAACTCTTTTCAGCAGAATTTTAAATTTTTTCACTACTTTTCAGTACAAATCTCAGCTTTTTCAGTTGTTTTCAGCAAAAACCTCTTTTCAGCAGAATTCTGCTGATTGAACTCTTTTCTGCAGAAATTCTGCTGATTGAACTCTTTTCAGCAGAATTTTTAATTTCTTCACTACTTTTCAGCACAAATCCCAGCTTTTCCAGCTGTTTTCAGCAAAGACCTCTTTTCAGCAGAATTCTGCTGATTGAACTTTTTTCAGCAGAATTCTACTGATTGAACTCTTTTCAGCAGAAATTCTGCTGATTGAACTCTTTTCAGCAGAATTTTAAATTTTTTCACTACTTTTCTACAGAATTTTAAATTTTTTCACTACTTTTCAGCACAAATCCCAGCTTTTTCAGCTGTTTTCAACAAAAAACCTCTTTTCAGCAGAAATTCTGCTGATTGAACTCTTTTCAGCAGAATTTTAAATTTTTTCACTACTTTTCAGTACAAATCTCAGCTTTTTCAGCTGTTTTCAGCAAAAACCTCTTTTCAGCAGAATTCTGCTGATTGAACTCTTTTCAGAAGAATTCTGCTGATTGAACTCTTTTCAGCAGAATTTTAAATTTTTTCACTACTTTTTAGCACAAATCCCAGCTTTTTCAGCTGTTTTCAGCAAAAACCTCTTTTCAGCAGAATTCTACTGATTGATCTCTTTTCAGCAGAATTCTGCTTATTGAACTCTTTTCTGCAGAAATTCTTCTGATTGAACTCTTTTCAGCAGAATTTTACATTTTTTCACTATTTTTCAGCACAAATCCCAGCTTTTTCAGCTGTTTTCAGCAAAAACCTATTTTCAGCAGAAATTCTGCTGATTGAACTCTTTTCAGCAGAAATTCTGCTGATTGAACTCTTTTCAGCAGAATTTTAAATTTTTCACTACTTTTCAGCACAAATCCCAGCTTTTTCAGCTGTTTTCAGCAACAACCTCTTTTCAGCAGAATTCTGCTGATTGAACTCTTTTCAGAAGAATTCTGCTGATTGAACTCTTTTCAGCAGAATTTTAAATTTTTTCACTACTTTTTAGCACAAATCCCAGCTTTTTCAGCTGTTTTCAGCAAAAACCTCTTTTCAGCAGAATTCTACTGATTGAACTCTTTTCAGCAGAATTCTGCTTATTGAACTCTTTTCTGCAGAAATTCTTCTGATTGAACTCTTTTCAGCAGAATTTTAATTTCTTCACTACTTTTCTAGCAGAATTTTAAATTTTTTCACTACTTTTCAGCACAAATCCCAGCTTTTTCAGCTGTTTTCAGCAAAAACCTCTTTTCAGCAGAATTCTGCTGATTGAACTCTTTTCAGCAGAAATTCTGCTGATTGAACTCTTTTCAGCAGAATTATTAACTCTTTTCAGCACAAATCCCAGCTTTTTCAGCTGTTTTCAGCAACAAACCATCTTTTCAGCAGAATTCTGCTGATTGAACCTCTTTTCAGCAGAATTCTGCTGATTGAACTCTTTTCAGCAGAATTTTAAATTTTTTCACTACTTTTTAGCACAAATCCCAGCTTTTTCAGCTGTTTTCAGCAAAAACCTCTTTCAGCAGAATTCTGCTGATTGAACTCTTTTCAGCAGAAATTCTGCTGATTGAACTCTTTTCAGCAGAATTCTGCTGATTGAACTCTTTTCAGCAGAAATTCTTTTGATTGTACTCTTTTCAGCAGAATTTTAAATTTTTTCACCACAAATCCCAGCTTTTTCAGCTGTTTTCAGCAACAACCTCTTTTCAGCAGAATTCTGCTGATTGAACTCTTTTCAGCAGAATTCTGCTGATTGAACTCTTTTCAGCAGAAATTCTGCTGATTGAACTCTTTTCAGCAGAATTTTAAATTTTTTCACTACTTTTCAGCACAAATCCCAGCTTTTTCAGCTGTTTTCAGCAAAAACCTCTTTTCAGCAGAATTCTGCTGATTGAACTCTTTTCAGCAGAAATTCTGTTGATTGTACTCTTTTCAGCAGAATTTTAAATTTTTTCACCACAAATCCCAGCTTTTTCAGCTGTTTTCAGCAAAAACCTCTTTTCAGCAGAATTCTGCTGATTGAACTCTTTTCAGCAGAAATTCTGCTGATTGAACTCTTTTCAGCAGAAATTCTGCTGATTGAACTCTTTTCAGCAGAATTTTAAATTTTTTCACTACTTTTCAGTACAAATCTCAGCTTCTTCAGCTGTTTTCAGCAAAAACCTCTTTTCAGCAGAATTCTACTGATTGAACTCTTTTCAGCAGAATTCTGCTTATTGAACCCTTTTCTGCAGAAATTCTTCTGATTGAACTCTTTTCAGCAGAATTTTTAATTTCTTCACTACTTTTCAGCAGAATTTTACATTTTTTAACTATTTTTCAGCACAAATCCCTGCTTTTTCAGCTGTTTTCAGAAAAAACCTATTTTCAGCAGAAATTCTGCTGATTGAACTCTTTTCAGCAGAAATTCTGCTGATTGAACTCTTTTCAGCAGAATTTTAAATTTTTCACTACTTTTCAGCACAAATCCCAGCTTTTTCAGCTGTTTTCAGCAAAAACCTCTTTTCATCAGAATTCTACTGATTGAACTCTTTTCAGCAGAATTCTGCTTATTGAACCCTTTTCTTCAGAAATTCTTCTGATTGAACTCTTTTCAGCAGAATTTTTAATTTCTTCACTACTTTTCAGCAGAATTTTACATTTTTTCACTATTTTTCAGCACAAATCCCAGCTTTTTCAGCTGTTTTCAGCAAAAACCTCTTTTCAGCAGAAATTCTGCTGATTGAACTCTTTTCTGCAGAAATTCTGCTGATTGAACTCTTTTCAGCAGAATTTTAAATTTTTTCACTACTTTTCAGTACAAATCTCAGCTTCTTCAGCTGTTTTCAGCAAAAACCTCTTTTCAGCAGAATTCTACTGATTGAACTCTTTTCAGCAGAAATTCTGCTGATTGAACTCTTTTCAGCAGAAATTCTGCTGATTGAACTCTTTTCAGCAGAATTTTAAATTTTTTCACTACTTTTCACTACTTTTCAGTACAAATCTCAGCTTTTTCAGCTGTTTTCAGCAAAAACCTCTTTTCAGCAGAATTCTACTGATTGAACTCTTTTCAGAAGAATTCTGCTTATTGAACTCTTTTCTGCAGAAATTCTTCTGATTGAACTCTTTTCAGCAGAATTTTTAATTTCTTCATTACTTTTCAGCAGAATTTTAAATTTTTTCACTACTTTTTAGCACAAATCCCAGCTTTTTCAGCTGTTTTCAGCAAAAACCTCTTTTCAGCAGAATTCTACTGATTGATCTCTTTTCAGCAGAATTCTGCTTATTGAACTCTTTTCTGCAGAAATTCTTCTGATTGAACTCTTTTCAGCAGAATTCTGCTGATTGAACTCTTTTCAGCAGAAATTCTGCTGATTGAACTCTTTTCAGCAGAATTTTTAATTTTTTCACTAGTTTTCACTACTTTTCAGTACAAATCTCAGCTTTTTCAGCTGTTTTCAGCAAAAACCTCTTTTCAGCAGAATTCTACTGATTGAACTCTTTTCAGCAGAATTCTGCTTATTGAACTCTTTTCTGCAGAAATTCTTCTGATTGAACACTTTTCAGCAGAATTTTTAATTTCTTCAATACTTTTCAGCAGAATTTTAAATTTTTTCACTACTTTTTAGCACAAATCCCAGCTTTTTCAGCTGTTTTCAGCAAAAACCTCTTTTCAGCAGAATTCTACTGATTGATCTCTTTTCAGCAGAATTCTGCTTATTGAACTCTTTTCTGCAGAAATTCTTCTGATTGAACTCTTTTCAGCAGAATTTTTAATTTCTTCACTACTTTTCAGCAGAATTTTCAATTTTTTCACTACTTTTCAGCACAAATCCCAGCTTTTTCAGCTGTTTTCAGCAAAAACCTCTTTTCAGCAGAATTCTGCTGATTGAACTCTTTTCAGCAGAAATTCTGCTGATTGAACTCTTTTCAGCAGAATTTTAAATTTTTTCACTACTTTTCAGTACAAATCTCAGCTTCTTCAGCTGTTTTCAGCAAAAACCTCTTTTCAGCAGAATTCTACTGATTGAACTCTTTTCAGCAGAAATTCTGCTGATTGAACTCTTTTCAGCAGAATTTTTAATTTTTTCACTACTTTTCACTACTTTTCAGTACAAATCTCAGCTTTTTCAGCTGTTTTCAGCAAAAACCTCTTTTCAGCAGAATTCTACTGATTGAACTCTTTTCAGCAGAATTCTGCTTATTGAACTCTTTTCTGCAGAAATTCTTCTGATTGAACACTTTTCAGCAGAATTTTTAATTTCTTCAATACTTTTCAGCAGAATTTTAAATTTTTTCACTACTTTTTAGCACAAATCCCAGCTTTTTCAGCTGTTTTCAGCAAAAACCTCTTTTCAGCAGAATTCTACTGATTGAACTCTTTTCAGCAGAATTTTAAATTTTTTCACTACTTTTCAGTACAAATCTCAACTTCTTCAGCTGTTTTCAGCAAAAACCTCTTTTCAGCAGAATTCTACTGATTGAACTTGTTACGAAATCAGTTTTACCCCTGTTCTTTTATTCGTCGAAACTTCCAGAGACGGCACCGGAACTCAGTAGTCATTTTCACAAAACTTTTATTCATCTTTATTCATCTTCATTTAAGCATGCACTTCTAGAAGGGAAGACGAGGCCGGTGTGTCCCTCTGCAAAATCTTCACCCCTTTGTTAGTTACAGCCAGCTTTATAGAGGCGTCCCCATCATAAAACCCCCTACGGTGTGCTGCAAACTCTGTGTCTGTGTCTATGTGAGTGCTCGTGTGTGACTGTGTACGCATACCTGTATGTATGTGTGTGTGCGTAAGTGAGTGTGCGTGACAGTTAAAACACTGTGGGTGTAGGTGACTCCCTAGAGGTCATAAAAAAACCCATTTCCCTTCCAGACCACAGTTATCCAGGTCAAATGTTGAGACCCCCACCCAAACATTCTCTGGGGAATTTCCTCTCAGGATTAACTCCTCTCTGTTTTACTTTCACAGTTCAACTGGGGAGGGTCTCCTATACTCTGCTCCTAAATTCAGGACACCATCAGGCCTTTATTACATTGAGGGCAGTGTCAATGTCTCTACAATAATTCTAGATTCTATGTTAACACATTTCTAAACTCTAAATCAGCTAAACATTTCTACAAATCCCCCTTTTTATCTGCCCTATGGCAGATAAAACTACACTAAATCTTTCACCATAATGTTTTCATACTGTGACTCCCCATTTCCCAAAAGTGGCATCATGATGTGTCTTACGAACAAGGCTCTGATACAAGGCACACAACAACACCCACATGTCACTGATACTGCAATAAAAACAAACAAAGAAACCATAATTGACATAATGAAACCTTTTCATTGCCCAGAGACAGAGGTCATCCACGCTTCCAACGGGTTATCCAATCCCGAATGCTCATACATTGTGGTGGACAACGTCTTTAGGCCTTCCAGAATTCGGGTCACAGAGCCGTCGGAAGCTATATTATTTGGAATACAAGTACAATACACATCCCCAAATATCGCGCAAACGCCCCCTTTTTCTCCCAACAACATATCTAACGCCATCCGATTTTGTACTGCCATTAAAGATGTTGGACCCAACTGCTCAGCAAGCGATTGCATTTAATGACAGCACAAAGATCAAATATATACGAGATTGTGGACCCTTTAACGTAGTCCAACTCTATACCGCCATAATAATCAAAACACTCATCTGATTGACCTGTTTCACTACGTTTGGTTCGCTTCACCCGTGGCCTGTGATGGTGGTATCCCCGGAGTGGACTCAGATCTGTCTCTGGGCAATTCACTTTTAAAAAATCACAGTTACAATTACAACAGTCACACCTAACACCACCGTTTCTCTCCAATTCCCCCTCAACCGGCCAAGAGAAGTTGACATGAGTTAAATGCAGACAAAAGGCTCGTCTGTTTACATCTCTCCCTCACAGAAGGCTTCTCTGCAGAGCATCAGATCTGAATGGCAAAGTGACACACTTTAGGTGATCCTCATCCTTGGGAAAAGTGGTGTCAACTATTTCCCAGTCTCCTAGTATTTGTGCTTCACACAGAAACACAATTCCATCGCTGGAGTTCCTCTGCGCTGTCACTTTTGGAGCTTGGCACGCTCTCTCCATCCCTCGAGTTGTCACGTCCAACGCTGCTGAAGATTTAAGGCAGAGCACGTCGTACACCTTAGTTGTCTTCCTCAATGTCAACGATGAATCTCTCATTTTATTTAAAATCTTGCTGTGGGAAGTCTCCTCTTGATCTCCTGGAAGCTCAGTAGCACAGCTCTCTGTGTGATGTCTGCTGTGCTGAAGATGATCTCTGATCCTCCTGAAGCCTCTCTCCTGGCCTCAGCTCCCATCTTGTGGACGATCCTCTCAGCCACTCCTTCTCGTCATGGCACCTCACGACATCTACGGATTAAAAAATAACACTCCTCTCCCCACATGGCTTCCACCATGTGTCAACTCCCCAATGAGACATGTACAAGAATGTTGCACATTCTCTCTAAAACAATCTTCAGGGTTTCCAACTTGGAGCAACCATACTCCAACCTGTAACCCTGTGTAATTATTATTTATTAATTATTGGAGTTAAATGGGAGTTAAATATTAATTATTTAACTCCCAGCTCCACCTGGAGCCTGTATCCTGGAAGACAAATCTATTAAATCAAACTTCACATTTGCAACCAACTGTAGATCATAAGAGTGATAAAGTATTCAGCATAAAAGACAAGTATCATGTGCAGGTTTTCTCCAATCATTAAATCACTATTATTACCATAATTTGTCCCAAATCATGAATCATCCCAATTTATTCCACAATTTAATCTGTGACTTCCCTTAAACAATATCACTCCACCCATTTTATCACTATGAGCTCAGTAGTGGCCAGCTAATGAGCTCATATTCAACTATTCCATAAACACTGCATCTTATTTGTTTCCTCATGTCACTTGTCTGTTTTCTGCTGAACCTTCTACATCCACTCTTAAAGAAAAACAAACATTAGGAGCACACATGGACAATCCTGGTGTGCAGACGTCAGCCATCCACATTCCAGAGGTGCCGTAAAAGGCCATAAAATTAAGCCTGCTGTAAAAGGAATGACACTGGTTTCAACACAGGAAATTTCTCACGTTATTCACATCGTCAAATTAACCTTCAACATTTTCCCAACAACACAGTGTAACAGCATCATCAGTCCTGTAGTAGAGAAACAAACATCAACCAATTGTTCTGTTATAAATCACATCATCAAATCACATGAAGAACTGTAATGCTGTAGAAAAGAGAATGTAAATGTTAGCGCTGCACAGGTGTGTACACACTTTCTCACAGTAACTTCTGTGAGCAACACAAGCCCATGGATAACACACCCCTGGTAGATTCACAAACACAGAAAGTGGCCTTTACAAGTTAAATCGGTACAGCCAAAGCTCACGCAACCTCAGATGCTGCTGTCATCTTTCTGCTCCTGTAAAAAGAAACACATAAATTCATCCACCCTTTTGTCCTGTCTAGGTGGAGGTTAACCTTGAGTCGTAGTCAAGTCTTGTCAGCTTTTACCAGTCAGTCAGTTTGTTTCCATTCATTCATTCATTCATCCATTCTTTCTTTCTTTGCTGATAGTGGAAACTATCGCCGCATTTGATTTCCACCCTCAGCAAAATGACGTCATTTCAAAAAGAAAAAGAAGAACTTTAGGTCGGATTACCTCGCTGAATCCTTTTTAGGCAGGGACTCTCATTTTCTAATTGTCCCAAATAAGTGGCTTTCTCCAGAGCCCATTTTAATGTGGAGAAACTCACTTGTAACAATTTTCTCGACGACGTGTAGCGCTTTTAATTCCCGACGTGCAGATCTGCTTAAAGAAAAGAAATTCACAAACAAAAATCAGTGCACTGTTCAAAAAATAAAAATAAAATGAAAAATAACAGATAAAACTGAAAAACAAAAGTAAATAAAAATACAGAAGCCCGGTCTTGGGACTTGTCACAGAATATTCTCTCTTATAGGTGAGAAAACACCAAATCTAAAACTTGGTGCCATGGTAAAACTTTCCCCATACTTCAGAAACAAAAACAAAAACAAAAAATCTGCTAGTTTCACTCATTTAAACTCTGGCTGCAGGATTCTGTTCATCCCTGCTATCATCTTCCCCAAAATAATACTAATTCAGTCGTCTATGTATCAGTTCTCAACCCACTCAATAAACCAGACAGGATGATAGTAACAGTATTGCCTACTTAAAATTGTGTTTGATCCTAATGAGCTTCATTACGTGTGTGTGTGTGTGTTAGTCGGGTTAATACATTTTCTATATCTATGTATCCTTTTATGTACCTTCCCCCTTTTTTCTGAAACAAAACTCTGTTCACTCCAAATTTTGTTTCAGAAACATCTAAATGAAAAACTGACATAGTCAGGCACCGCTAAACCCCAAATGCTTGCAGGTTACCATCGGCAACCACACTGTATGTTGTTAACCCCTTCTACAAATACCCTCTTTTGATGTGTGCCACTTTAAGTATGATTTTGTGTTATCTCTAGTGCATATCATGTGCATGTGTGGTGTTACTTTTCATTTTTCCTAACAGTACTCTTGCATACCTCAGTCCTTGTCTTCCTCCCCCTTTTGTGGTGGTCTGGACACTGTGTCAATCCTCCACTTCCAGGCAGTCGTTTGTCCCCCCTGGATTCCTTAACCCAATTTGATTCCCCAAACTAAAACAGCAGCCTCAGTCCTCTTCTGCTCCTTTCTCTCCGTTCTTCTCTCCCACTTTGCCGTCCAATGACAGTCAGTTCTCTTCAGCTTTGTCTCGTGTATCTCTTTGTCCCACTGTCTCTTTCATTGCCATCTCACTCCAAACATGGCAAATGTCAAACTCAGACAGTCTTCTCAAAGGTCCTTCACACACAGTGAGGTTGCAGCTTGCTGGAAACGCATCTCCATCCATCCAATCTAGATGGTGGATCTTCTCTTTCTGATGCCGTTTGCCCATAGTGCTGCTGGACCTCTCTGCTCATAACTCTGGTATTGTCTCTTGGACTTCTGTCCACTGTTGATGTTCAAGCTCGTGCTTCTGGAACTGCACTCTGTGTCTTCAGGGAGAGATTAGCTTCCTTGGAGCTTGCTTGTTCAGGATGAGGACGGGAAGCTGCAAAACAATTCAGCCAAAAATTCTGGCTGGGTGTTTCTATTTTATTTTATTTTTCTAATGATTTTAACCTATAATTTTCTTCCGACTGCTGCCCGTGGAGAATTGATCCAGGTCCGTTCCCCACCTGTAATCGACAGACTGAGAGACTTTCATTATTCAGTGTGACTCCAGATGTTTTAATCACTCCTAAAGCAACACATGTCTACTTATTTTGTTTTGAACTCTACTGACTTTAAACCCCAAAAATGAAATTTTTATTTGGTCTTAACCGCAAACACAAAAAATCTTCTTGATGTTGTTGTTAATTATTTTCATCCACAACACTCCAAATTATGTTTTCTTTTGTGTCCAGCAGGGGAAGAAGGTGACCTGTAGTGTCACTGCTTCCCCCAGTTGGAGACAATTTCCCACTCACACTTCCACACTTTTTACTTTCTTTGTTTTCATGATTTTCTTTCTCTTTTTTTTACCTCACTGTTTTACACCCACACATTAACCTGTTAACTCACTCCTCCAACCTCATTTTCCTTTCACCCCAACAGCTCTCATACAGTCCACCATCAAAGTCTCCATTCATCCTTGAATACTTGGTCAGCTTTAAATGTCACTGTTAATTTTATCAATTTATTTATCATTTCTTTAACGCTAATCCACTTTTAATTTGCTTTATTTACTTCAGTTCATTTTCTCCTATTTGATAACTACCACTTCTTGACTATTACTATTTCACAGAAAATCAACTAATCTACTTTGTCTCCCTATTTGTCATCAAAGAATTCACACACACTCACAGGCTGGTCACTCACCCCCACCTTTTCCTTCTCTCTCACACACACGCACATTTTACTCCTCGTTCGTTCCACCTGTGAACCTGCCCCTCGAGGCTGGCTCAAAAACACTTCATACTTCTTGCAGTCCCAACTTTCTGCGAGACACTTCTGCTGATTCAGGACAACGCCCTAATCAGAACAAAGAGCGGGTGCCGTCCACTCTTATACACCTCAACCTAACTAGGACAATTAGGCTCACGATCTTCAGATCGCGCAACATTTGCCTCACGAATTATTCAAACTGCGCCACGGACTGGATACCGCAGTTTCTCTTCCCCATAAAAAATAAAACCAAATTAAACCCCCCAATTGACTTCACAGTTTGCAAAAATTCGCGACACGGCCTCCTGCCGCAATTTCTACACACCACAAACACACACTTTTAGACACAAATTATTTTTGTTACTTTAATTGACTCCCGTACTTCAGACGAGACGCCGACTCTAACGGCGCTTTCACACACACTACACCGTCCTCCTTCTGCATCAGGCACTGTTCAACTCAGCTCGGAATCTAACCGGCGAAAGCAACCGATCCTGCTTTTATGCATACTTCAGACTGTGACAGGGACCTCTCCCCGACTTAGTTATTTAAGGAGCCACGAATCCCCAGGTCACCACCCTGGATCTCCTGCCCTCACAGGTCCTAGCCCCGCGTCCGAGACTAGGTGGGGTAACCAAACCCGTGACACACACAGCCCTCAGCTGGCGACGAGGCCTTAAACCCCGCTTTCTAACTAATAGTAACACACTTTCCTGCTTTAACGCACGGAGGACGGATCACACACCGCCACTTTTTTCCTAATAACTAAGACGGATGAAACACCGATTCTACTAATCCGTAACAAACGTCTCCTGCTTTAACGCACTGAGATGTTCTTACGGGGCGCTAAACATCAACTTGGAGTTCTTAGAAAAGTCTCTTGCTTTAGTCGCTCACAGTACGCTAAACATCAACTTGGAGTTCTTACAAAAGTCTCTTGCTTTAACGCACTGAGACGGACGCTAGCCGCCTTTTTTTTCTACTGAGTGAATTTACACTGCGATACGTTCAACTTAGCGAACAGATAATTTAGGCTTTAAACAATATGCACGGTTCGAAAATAAACAGGTCGTGCTTACCTTTTAATCATGTGAGCTAGCTCTCTGTTCGCCTCGTTTCACGATCTCAGCTCTGCCAATTCATCCTCTCTGCGCCTCGAGCGAATCCCAGGGTTTCGGCACCAAAACTGTTACGAAATCAGTTTTACCCCTGTTCTTTTATTCGTCGAAACTTCCAGAGACGGCACCGGAACTCAGTAGTCATTTTCACAAAACTTTTATTCATCTTTATTCATCTTCATTTAAGCATGCACTTCTAGAAGGGAAGACGAGGCCGGTGTGTCCCTCTGCAAAATCTTCACCCCTTTGTTAGTTACAGCCAGCTTTATAGAGGCGTCCCCATCATAAAACCCCCTACGGTGTGCTGCAAACTCTGTGTCTGTGTCTATGTGAGTGCTCGTGTGTGACTGTGTACGCATACCTGTATGTATGTGTGTGCGCGTAAGTGAGTGTGCGTGACAGTTAAAACACTGTGGGTGTAGGTGACTCCCTAGAGGTCATAAAAAAACCCATTTCCCTTCCAGACCACAGTTATCCAGGTCAAATGTTGAGACCCCCACCCAAACATTCTCTGGGGAATTTCCTCTCAGGATTAACTCCTCTCTGTTTTACTTTCACAGTTCAACTGGGGAGGGTCTCCTATACTCTGCTCCTAAATTCAGGACACCATCAGGCCTTTATTACATTGAGGGCAGTGTCAATGTCTCTACAATAATTCTAGATTCTATGTTAACACATTTCTAAACTCTAAATCAGCTAAACATTTCTACAAACTCTTTTCAGCAGAAATTCTGCTGATTGAACTCTTTTCAGCAGAATTTTTAATTTTTTCACTACTTTTCACTACTTTTCAGTACAAATCTCAGCTTTTTCAGCTGTTTTCAGCAAAAACCTCTTTTCAGCAGAATTCTACTGATTGATCTCTTTTCAGCAGAATTCTGCTTATTGAACTCTTTTCTGCAGAAATTCTTCTGATTGAACTCTTTTCAGCAGAATTTTTAATTTTTTCACTACTTTTCAGCACAAATCCCAGCCTTTTCAGCTGTTTTCAGCAGCAACCTCTTTTCAGCAGAATTCTACTGATTGAACTCTTTTCAGCAGAATTCTGTTGATTGAACTCTTTTCAGCAGAAATTCTGCTGATTTAACTCTTTTCAGCAGAATTTTAAATTTTTTCACTACTTTTCAGTACAAATCTCAGCTTTTTCAGCTGTTTTCAGCAAAAACCTCTTTTCAGCAGAATTCTGCTGATTGAACTCCTTTCAGCAGAAATTCTGCTGATTGAACTCTTTTCAGCAGAATTTTAAATTTTTTCACTACTTTTTAGCACAAATCCCAGCTTTTTCAGCTGTTTTCAGCAAAAACCTCTTTTCAGCAGAAATTCTGCTGATTGAACTCTTTTCTGCAGAAATTCTTCTGATTGAACTCTTTTCAGCAGAATTTTTAATTTCTTCACTACTTTTCGGCAGAATTTTAAATTTTTTCACTACTTTTTAGCACAAATCCCAGCTTGTTCAGCTGTTTTCAGCAAAAACCTCTTTTCAGCAGAATGCTACTGATTGAACTCTTTTCAGCAGAATTCTGCTTATTGAACTCTTTTCTGCAGAATTTTTAATTTCTTCACTACTTTTCAGCACAAATCCCAGCTTTTTCAGCTGTTTTAAGCAACAACCTCTTTTCAGCAGAATTCTACTGATTGAACTCTTTTCAGCAGAATTCTGCTTATTGAACTCTTTTCAGCAGAAATTCTTCTGATTGAACTCTTTTAAGCAGAATTTTTAATTTCTTCACTACTTTTCAGCAGAATTTTAAAAATTTTCACTACTTTTCAGTACAAATCTCAGCTTTTTCAGCTGTTTTCAGCAAAAACCTCTTTTCAGCAGAATTCTACTGATTGAACTCTTTTCAGCAGAATTCTGCTTATTGAACTCTTTTCTGCAGAAATTCTGCTGATTGAACTCTTTTCAGCAGAATTTTTAATTTCTTCACTACTTTTCAGCAGAATTTTTAATTTTTTCACTACTTTTCAGCACAAATCCCAGCTTTTTCAGCTGTTTTCAGCAAAAACCTCTTTTCAGCAGAATTCTACTGATTGAACTCTTTTCAGCAGAATTCTGTTGATTGAAATCTTTTCAGCAGAAATTCTGCTGAAATAACTCTTTTCTGCAGAATTTTTAATTTCTTCACTACTTTTCAGCACAAATCCCAGCTTTTTCAGCTGTTTTCAGCAACAACCTCTTTTCAGCAGAATTCTACTGATTGAACTCTTTTCAGCAGAAATTCTGCTGATTGAACTCTTTTCAGCAGAATTCTACTGATTGAACTCTTTTCAGCAGAAATTCTGCTGATTGAACTCTTTTCAGCAGAATTTTAAATTTTTTCACTACTTTTTAGCACAAATCCCAGCTTTTTCAGCTGTTTTCAGCAAAAACCTCTTTTCAGCAGAAATTCTGCTGATTGAACTCTTTTCTGCAGAAATTCTTCTGATTGAACTCTTTTCAGCAGAATTTTTGATTTCTTCACTACTTTTCGGCAGAATTTTAAATTTTTTCACTACTTTTTAGCACAAATCCCAGCTTGTTCAGCTGTTTTGAGCAAAAACCTCTTTTCAGCAGAATGCTACTGATTGAACTCTTTTCAGCAGAATTCTGCTTATTGAACTCTTTTCTGCAGAATTTTTAATTTCTTCACTACTTTTCAGCACAAATCCCAGCTTTTTCAACTGTTTTCAGCAACAACCTCTTTTCAGCAGAATTCTACTGATTGAACTCTTTTCAGCAGAATTCTGCTTATTGAACTCTTTTCTGCAGAAATTCTGCTGATTGAACTCTTTTCAGCAGAATTTTTAATTTTTTCACTACTTTTCAGCACAAATCCCAGCTTTTTCAGCTGTTTTCAGCAAAAACCTCTTTTCAGCAGAATTCTACTGATTGAACTCTTTTCAGCAGAAATTCTGCTGATTGAACTCTTTTCAGCAGAATT
>NC_140441.1:45023507-45081507 GCF_963576455.1 Neolamprologus multifasciatus
AATTTCTGCAGAAAAGATGGAAAGAAGAAGAAAATTGCTGAAAAGAGTTCAATCAGCAGAATTCTGCTGAAAAGAGTTCAATCAGCAGAATTCTGCTGAAAAGAGGTTTTTGCTGAAAACAGCTGAAAAAGCTGGGATTTGTGCTGAAAAGTGGTGAAAAAATTCAAAATTCTGCTGAAAAGAGTTCAATGAGCAGAATTTCTGCTGAAAAGAGTTCAATGAGCAGAATTTCTGCTGAAAAGAGGTGAATGAGCAGAATTCTGCTGACAAGAGGTTTTTGCTGAAAACAGCTGAAAAAGCTGGGATTTGTGCTGAAAAGTGGTGAAAAAATTTAAAATTCTGCTGAAAAGAGTTCAATCAGCAGAATTTCTGCTGAAGAGTTCAATCAGCAGAATTCTGCTGAAGAGTTCAATCAGCAGAATTCTGCTGAAAAGAGGTTTTTGCTGAAAACAGTTGAAAAAGCTGGGATTTGTGCTGAAAAGTGGTGAAAAAATTATAAATTCTGCTGAAAAGAGTTCAATCAGCAGGTGAAAAGGCTGAAAATTTTGCAGAAGAGGTGAATAAGCAGAAATTGGGCTGAAAAGAGGTAAAAATTCTGCTGAAAAGAGCGGCTATTCATCTCACTGAGCCAAAGTCATTCTCACAAAAGAAGAGACAAAGGAGAATGACAATTTTGCTGAAATGAGCAGAAGCGGCTGAGAATTGTACTGATAAGAGGTGAAAAGGCTGAAAACTTTGCAGAAAAGAGGTGAATCAGCAGAATTTCTGCTGAAAAGAGTTCAATCAGCAGAATTTGTGCTGAAAAAAGGTGAATGAGCAGAATTCTGCTAAAAATAGGTTTTTGCTTAAAACAGCTGAAAAAGCTGGGATTTGTGCTGATAAGAGGTGAAAAGTCTGAAAACTTTGCAGAAAAGAGGTGAATCAGAAGAATTTCTGCTCAAAAGAGATTAATCAGCAGAATTTGTGCTCAAAAGAGTTTTTTCTGAAAACAGCTGAGATTTGTGCTGATAGGAGGTGAAAATGCTGAACGCATCAGAGGTACTTCTTCTGTCTGCTTTATCAGGCTGTGTACTTGTATGTATTTCTGCCATGGAGCGTTAACAAGAATCTGAGGTCCATATTAGGAACGCTGCCAAAACATAAAACTTTGCAGAATTGTAATAAATGATCAATATGAATTACAGGTCTGTGATAGTGTATTAATTTGTAGTGAAAAAAACATGTGGATAAGGTGGAGTTGAACACACGACCTTTGGGCTTCAAACCCGTGTCATTACCAACTGCGCCACTGGTAAAGAGAGCGGGCGCCTGGAAAACAGGCTGATGAGCAGTCAGAATTAGATCGCGGTAAGAGGCGAAAAACGCCGTTTTTTGGAGTTACAAAACGTCGTGTAACTCAAGAACTAGGTGGACTAGAAACATAAAGACACGGCTTCTTTTTCGGAGTTTGAAAACTGAGAGGAGGACAGATTTCCACTCCTCAAACAAACGTAATTCATGGCTCAACGGTAAGATGACTGTAAAAACTGCTTCGACCGTGAGTGTCAGCAGTGTCTGAAGATGAATTGGCACAAGCCTCATGTCTTAACTTTGCTTCGTTAAGGAGATATGACGATTTGAAAATGCCTTCAGTTTCAGTATTTCAGCTCTGAGTTTCACAACCTCCCCATAGACTTTGAATGGGGAGTTTTTAGACTTCGTGTCACTTCGAGGCAAATTGTGAAAAAAACGTAACTCGCACGATAATTATAGTAACACTGTCTTAAAGCCAGCAAAAATACCTACGTTTTGATGTATAATTTGTGGGGGATGAGTGGAAATTGAGCGAGTAGCAAGAAGTTGTTCAGACATGAAGAGAAACTTCAGAACGCACCAGCTCTCACTCAGAGTTAATTGCATAGCAACCATAACAACGCATGTATTTTCTGAAAAATCACAAATCTGCAACTGAAAACTTAAAGAGGCATTAAATGAAAACGGTAACAGATATGAAAAAGCTGAATCACACAGGAAAAGCCCAGTCATTTGAGAACATTTTAAAGTTTGAATGGAGTTTCTAGGTGAAAGTATGAGGAATTAGTTAAGTTTGAAAAACAAGCAAGTTTTAGCAGAATTGTGGAAGTTTCCCATTCATTTCAATGGGACAAATTAAAGGAAAAAAGTGTAATATTTTAAAAAGTATAATAGTAATAAACAGCAAAAGATATAGCCGGAAAGAGCAGAAAGAGCAGAACAGTTTAGAGTTTGAACTGAGAAAATCGGCTGAAAACTGAGGGAGTAGTTAAGGTGCAAAAAACGTACGGAAGCAACAGGAATAAAGAAAGGATAAAGATTAAAGAGAAACAGGAACTCAATAGTGTGGATGCCTTAAAGCATCCACACAATAATAAAGAATAAAGAGAAACAGGAAAACAATAGTGTGGATGCCTTAAAGCATCCACACAATAAAGAGAAACAGGAAAACAATAGTGTGGATGCCTTAAAGCATCCACACAACTAGAAAAAATTTGCATTTCCTGCGAAAATGCTGTGTGGATGCCTTAATGCTGAAGATGTCTACTGAAAAAAACTGAAAAAGTTGAAAAGTTGCAAAAAGTTGCATGGCGGTGAAGAAAGTGAAAATTCAACTGAAAACAGGTGAAGAAGCAGAAATTATTTGCTGAAAAGTGGTGAAAAGCAAAAAATTCTACTGAAAGGGGTAAAGAAATAAATTTTTGCTGAAAAGTGATTAAAAAAAAAACAAAAAAAAAACAAAACACATTGCCCTAAATAGGATTCGAACCTGGCCCTTCTGGTCTCAAAGCTGCTACTCATCTCACTGAGCCAAACTCATTCTCACAAAGAAGAGGTGGAGAGACTGACAATTCTGTTGAAATGAGCAGAAGCTGCTGAGAATATTGCTGATAAGAGGTGAAAAGGCTGAAAATTTTGCTGAAAAGAGTTGAATGAGCAGAATTTCTGCAAAAAAAGGTAAAGAAGCAGAAAGTTGCACTGAAAAGAGATGAATCAGCAGAATTTCTGCTCAAAAGAGTTTTTTCTGAAAACAGCTGAGATTTGTGCTGACAAGAGGTGAAAAGGCTGAAAATTTTGCTGAAAAGACTTGAATGAGCAGAATTTCTGCAGAAAAGATGGAAAGGAGCAGAAAATTGCGCTGAAAAGAGGTGAATGAGCAGAATTCTGCTGACAAGAGGTTTTTGCTGAAAACAGCTGAAAAAGCTGGGATTTGTGCTGAAAAGTGGTGAAAAAATTTAAAATTCTGCTGAAAAGAGTTCAATCAGCAGAATTTCTGCTGAAAAGAGTTCAATCAGCAGAATTTCTGCTGAAAAGAGTTAAAAACGTTTAATTGTTAACTGAAAGAAATTTTGCCATAAGCGGGATTTGAACCCGGGCCTCCCAGTCTGAGAACGGATGCTCATCTCACTGAGCTAAAACACAGGTCAACCCGGCAAGGAAAATCAGTGAGGCCACTGATAATGTGGCAGAAAAGGGCAAAAAATATTGCAAAAAAAATTCAATATCTCAAAAAGTATAGAAGTTATGAGCACCAAAAGTCATAGCCGGCATTAGCAGAAAGAGCAGAATTTTTTAAGATTTGAACGGTGCAAATAGCACAAAAACTGAGGGAGTAGTTAAGGTCCAAAAAGTGTACGGAAGCAACTAGAAGAATAACTAGAAAAATTTGCATTTCCTGCGAAAATGCTGTGTGGATGCCTTAACGCTGAAGATGTCTGCTGAAAAAAGCTGAAAAAGTTGAAAAGTTGCAAATAGTTGTATGGCGGTGAAGAACTGAAAATTCTGCTGAAAACAGGTGAAGAAGCAGAAATTTTTTGCTTAAAAGTGGTGAAAAGCCAAAATTTCTACTGAAAGGGGTAAAGACGGAGAATTTTTTGCTGAAAAGTGGTGAAAAAAAAACATTGCCCTGAGTAGGATTCGAAACTGGCCTTTCTAGTCTCAAGGTGGCTATTCAGCTCACTGAGCCAAAGTCATTTTCACAAAGCAGAGGTGGAGAGACTGACAATTCTGATGAAATGAGAAGAAGCTGCTGAGAAGTGTGCTGATAGGAGGTGAAAAGGCTGAAAACTTTGCAGAAAAGAGGTGAATCAGAAGAATTTCTGCTGAAAAGAGGTAAAGAAGCAGAAAGTTGCGCTGAAAAGAGATGAATCAGCAGACTTTCTGCTGAAAAGAGTTTTTTCTGAAAACAGCTGAGATTTGGGTTGAAAAGACATGAAAATTCTGAAAATTCTGCTGAAAAGAGTTCAATCAGCAGAATTTCTACTGAAAAGAGGTGAATGAGCAGAATTCTGCTGAAAAGAGGTTTTTGCTGAAAACAGCTGAAAAAGCTGGGATTTGTGCTGAAAAGTGGTGAAAAAATTTAAAGTTCTGCTGAAAAGAGGTCAATCAGCAGAATTCTGCTGAAAAGAGGGTTTTGCTGAAAACAGCTGAAAAAGGTGGGATTTGTGCTGAAAAGTGGTGAAAAAAATTTAAAATTCTGCTGAAAAGAGTTCAATCAGCAGAATTTCTGCTGAAAAGAGTTCAATCAGCAGAATTCTGCTGAAAAGAGGTTTTTGCTGAAAACAGCTGAAAAAGCTGGGATTTGTGCTGAAAAGTAGTGAAAAAATTTAAAATTCTGCTCAAAAGAGTTCAATCAGCAGAATTTCTGCTGAAAAGAGTTCAATCAGCAGAATTCTGCTGAAAAGAGGTTTTTGCTGAAAACAGCTGAAAAAGCTCGGATTTGTGCTGAAAAGTGGTGAAAAAATTTAAAATTCTGCTGAAAAGAGTTCAATCAGCAGAATTTCTGCTGAAAAGAGTTCAACTAGCAGTATTTCTGCTGAAAAGAGTTTAAAAAGTTTAACTGTTAACTGAAAGAAATGTTGCCATAAGCGGGATTTGAACCCGGGCCTCCCAGTCTGAGAACGGATGCTCATCTCACTGAGCTAAAACACAGGTCAACCCGGCAAGGAAAATCAGTGAGGCCACTGATAATGTGGCAGAAAAGGGCAAAAAATATTGCAAAAACAATTCAATATCTCAAAAAGTATAGAAGTTATGAGCACCAAAAGTCATAGCCGGCATTAGCAGAAAGAGAAGAATTTTTTAAGATTTGAACGGTGCAAATAGCACAAAAACTGAGGGAGTAGTTAAGCGCCAAAAAGTGTACGGAAGCAACCAGAATAATAAAGGATAAAGAATAAAGAGAAACAGGAACTCAATGGTGTGGATGCCCTTTCAGGCATCCACACAACTAGAAAAATTTGCATTTCCTGCGAAAATGCTGTGTGGATGCCTTAACGCTGAAGATGTCTGCTGAAAAAAGCTGAAAAAGTTGAAAAGTTGCAAAAAGTTGTATGGCAGTGAAGAACTGAAAATTCTGCTGAAAACAGGTGAAGAAGAAGAATTTTTTTTGCTGAAAAGTGGTGAAAAGTCAAAAATTCTACTGAAAGGGGAAAAGATGGAGAATTTTTTGATCAAAAGTGGTGAAAAAAAAAAAGCTGCCCTGAGCAGCATTCAAACCTAGCCCTCATGGTCTCAAGACAGCTATTCATCTCACTCAGCCAAAGTCACTCTCACAAAAGACGAGACAAAGAAGACTGACAATTTTGCTGAAATGAGCAGAAGTGGCTGAGAATTGTGCTGATAAGAGGTGAAAAGGCTGAAAACTTTGCAGAAAAGATGTGAATCAGCAGAATTTCTGCTGAAAAGAGGTTTTTCTGAAAACAGCTGAGATTTGGGCTGAAAAGAGGTGAAATTTCTGAAAATTCTGCTGAAAAGAGGTGAATGAGCAGAATTCTGCTGACAAGAGGTTTTTGCTGAAAACAGCTGAAAAAGCTGGGATTTGTGCTGAAAAGTGGTGAAAAAATTTAAAATTCTGCTGAAAAGAGTTCAATCAGCAAAATTTCTGCTGAAAAGAGTTCAATCAGCAGAATTCTGCTGAAAAGAGGTTTTTGCTAAAAACAGCGGAAAAAGCTGGAATTTGTGCTGAAAAGTGGTGAAAAAATTTAAAATTCTGCTGAAAAGAGTTCAATCAGCAGAATTCTGCTCAAAAGAGTTCAATCAGCAGAATTCTGCTGAAAACAGGTTTTTGCTGAAAACAGCTGAAAAAGCTGGGATTTGTGCTGAAAAGTAGTGAAAAAATTTAAAATTCTGCTGAAAAGAGTTCAATCAGCAGAATTTCTGCTGAAAAGAGTTCAATCAGCAGAATTTCTGCTGAAAAGAGTTAAAAACGTTTAATTGTTAACTGAAAGAAATTTTGCCATAAGCAGGATTTGAACCCTGGCCTCCCAGTCTGAGAACGGATGCTCATCTCACTGAGCTAAAACACAGGTCAACCCGGCAAGGAAAATCAGTGAGGCCACTGATAATGTGGCAGAAAAGGGCAAAAAATATTGCAAAAAAAATTCAATATCTCAAAAAGTATAGAAGTTATGAGCACCAAAAGTCATAGCCGGCATTAGCAGAAAGAGCAGAATTTTTTAAGATTTGAACGGTGCAAATAGCAGAAAAACTGAGGGAGTAGTTAAGCGCCAAAAAGTGTACGGAAGCAACCAGAATAATAAAGGATAAAGAATAAAGAGAAACAGGAACTCAATGGTGTGGATGCCCTTTTAGGCATCCACACAATAATAAAGAAGAAAGAGAAACAGGAACTCAATGGTGTGGATGCCCTTTCAGGCATCCACACAATAAAGAGAAACAGGAAAACAATAGTGTGGATGCCTTAAAGCATCCACACAATAACTAGAAAAATTTGCATTTCCTGCGAAAATGCAGTGTGGATGCTTTAAAGCTGAAGCTGTCTGCAAAAAGTAGCTGAAAAAGCTGAAAAGTTGCAGAAATTGTAAAAACTTTGCAGAAGCAAAGGAACTTTGCTAAAAAGTAATAACTTAGCAGAACTGCAATATCTTAGAGGAAACATAATACAGAAATACAATAGCATAGCAGAACTTGGCAGAAATATTGTAACTTACCAGAAACATGATAACTTCTCAAATATACAAGAATTTAGGAGAAATAGTATAAGATAACAGAAAGAATATATTTAGCCAAAAATACTTAAACATTACAGAAACACTATGATTAAGAAAAATAGTACAACATAGCAGAAATACTGTGATTTACCAGAGACACTATGATGAACTATGAATATTGTAATTTTATTATAGTGTTAACAAGAATGTGAGGTCCATATTAGAAAAGCTGGTAAAATGATAAAAGTTTGCAGAATTGTAATAAATGATGAATATGAATTACTGGTCTGTGATAGTGTATTAATTTGTAGGGAAAAAAACATGTTGACCAAGGTGGAATCGAACCAACGACCTTTGGCTTGCAGACCCATGTCACTACCAACTGCGCCACTGGGGAAGAGAGCGGGCGCCTGGAAAACAGGGTGATGAGCAGTCAGAATTAGATCGCGGTGAGAGGCGAAAAACGCCATTTTTTGGAGTTACAAAACATTGTAACTCAAAAACTAGGTGGACTAGAAGCATAATTCTTGTACTGGGTGAATCAGCGGACTTTGGTGAACTTTGACTGCGATTTTCATTGCTCTTTGTACTACTCACGGAGATATGACGAGAGAAGAAACGGCACACCTCAGATATGATTGGCTGGCTGGGAAGCCGTGAAGGCCCTGATTTGTAAATTTGAATGTCTCAGCCCTCAGATATGAGTGGCTGGCTTGGAAGCCCTGCAGGCTCTGATTTGTAAATTTGAATGTCTCAGGCCTCACAGAAGATTGGCTGCCTGAGGACCTGGCAGCAATATATAGAAATAGTATGATTAAGCATAAATACTACATTTAGTAGAAATACTATGTTTTAGCACAAATACTACAAAAAGCAGAAATACTATAATTTACCAGAAATACTATATTAAGCACAAATACAATAAAAAGAAGAAATACTATAATTTAGCAGAAATACTATATTAAGCACAAATACTATAGTTTAGCAGAAATACTATAGTTTAGCAGAAATACTATAAAAAGCAGAAATCCTATAAAAAGCAGAAATCCTATAAAAAGCAGAAATACTATATTAAGCACAAATACTATAAAAAGCAGAAATAGTATAATTTAGCAGAAATACTATATTAAGCAGAAATACTATAAAAAGCAGAAATACTATATTAAGCACAAATTATATAAAAAGCAGAAATACTATAAAAAGCAGAAATACTATATTAAGCAGAAATACTATAAAAAGCAGAAATACTATAATTAAGCAGAAATACTATATTAACTAGAAATACTATAAAAAGCAGAAATACTATAAAAAGCAGAAATAATATAATTTAGCAGAAATACTATAAAAAGCAGAAATACTATAATTTAGCAGAAATACTATAAAAAGCAGAAATACTATAATTTAGCAGAAATACTATGATTGAGCAGAAGTACTAAGATGTAGTAAAAGTACTTTGATTTAACAGAAATACACTTATGGAGGAGTAATACTTTAAAATGGGAGAAATATTGATACACACACACATACACAGAGCCTAAAGGGAACAGTATTTGTGCCATGGAGTGTTAACAAGAATGTGAGGTCCATATTAGAAAAGCTGGTAAAATGATAAAAGTTTGCAGAATTATAATAAATGATGAATATGAATTACTGGTCTGTGATAGT
Organism: Neolamprologus multifasciatus; assembly: GCF_963576455.1. NCBI lineage: Eukaryota > Metazoa > Chordata > Actinopteri > Cichliformes > Cichlidae > Neolamprologus > Neolamprologus multifasciatus. Next base: position 45,032,138 of record NC_140441.1, read on the forward strand.
GTATTAATTTGTAGGGAAAAAAAACATGTTGACCAAGGTGGAATCGAACCAACGACCTTTGGCTTGCAGACCCATGTCACTACCAACTGCGCCACTGGGGAAGAGAGCGGGCGCCTGGAAAACAGGGTGATGAGCAGTCAGAATTAGATCGCGGTGAGAGGCGAAAAACGCCATTTTTTGGAGTTACAAAACATTGTAACTCAAAAACTAGGTGGACTAGAAGCATAATTCTTGTACTGGGTGAATCAGCGGACTTTGGTGAACTTTGACTGTGATTTTCATTGCTCTTTGTACTACTCATGGAGATATGACGAGAGAAGAAACGGCACACCTCAGATATGATTGGCTGGCTGGGAAGCCGTGAAGGCCCTGATCTGTAAATTTGAATGTCTCAGCCCTCAGATATGAGTGGCTGGCTGGGAAGCCGTGCAGGCTCTGATTTGTAAATTTGAATGTCTCAGGCCTCACAGAGGATTGGCTGCCTGAGGACCTGGCAGCAATATATAGAAATAGTATGATTAAGCATAAATACTACATTTAGTAGAAATACTATGTTTTAGCACAAATACTACAAAAAGCAGACATACTATAATTTACCAGAAATACTATATTAAGCACAAATACAATAAAAAGAAGAAATACTATACTTTAGCAGAAATACTATATTAAGCACAAATACTATAGTTTAGCAGAAATACTATAGTTTAGCAGAAATCCTATAAAAAGCAGAAATCCTATAAAAAGCAGAAATACTATATTAAGCACAAATACTATAAAAAGCAGAAATAGTATAATTTAGCAGAAATACTATATTAAGCAGAAATACTATAAAAAGCAGAAATACTATAAAAAGCAGAAATAATATAATTTAGCAGAAAAATACTATAAAAAGCAGAAATACTATAATTTAGCAGAAATACTATAAAAAGCAGAAATACTATAATTTAGCAGAAATACTATATTAAGCACAAATACTTTAAAAAGCAGAAATATTATAAAAAGCAGAAATACTATAATTTAGAAATACTATAACTCACACACACACACACAGAAAGAGAGAGAAGCAAGTTTTTAGGTCAGTCAAGCAGCCTGGGAGCTGCTAAATTTGAATCCACCAATCAGAGAGGCTGTGTACTTTTTCCCGCCAAAACAGGTGCAGCAGTTTTTACACACGCAGCAGAGAGGCATGATTTTTGCAGTCTATTTCTCATAGTGAGGACTAAACTCAAACAAATGACCATAATTTCCTAACCGTAGGGGCTAGAACGGTCATTCTTACACCGTTTTGTTCAGCAGAGATGGGGGAATCTTCAAGTGTTGACAATTTATCATTAAAATATGAATTATTAAAGATATTTGACTTCTAATGCACCATAACTGAGTAGAGGCGAACCGAAAACTGCCTTGACTTCCCCTCAAACAACGCTTTCTAACTCTAAATCTATTTGGAGTATCGATATCATTCTTTCACCGTAAGAGACAGCAGGCTTTGGTGAACAACCATGGAAATTTTCAGGTCTTTGTGGAAATCCAAAAAAAAGATACGACGAGAGAAAAAAGTGGTTCATTTCCAGAGTTTGAAATCTGAAGAAATCTGAGCGAAGGACGAATTTTTTGCCCTCAAACAAGTCTAACTCATCTCAGAACGGTAATAGGTGAGAAAAAAATTCTTGAATTGTGAGCGTCAGGAGTGTCTGAAGATATACTGGGACAAGCCTCATGTTTTAACTTCGCTTCGTTAAGGAGATATGACGATTCGAATACGCCTCTCATTACAGAAATCAAGCGGTGATTTTGAACAAACTCTCCATTGACTTCCTATGGAGAGTTTTGAGACTTTGTGTTGGTCTGAGGAGATTTGCCAAAATTCTATAAATCCCACAACAATGATAGTGACATTTTCTGAAAGCCAGCCAGCAAAAATACCTACGTTTTGATGTATAATTTGTGGAAGTTGAGTGAAAATTGAGAAAGTAGCAAGAAGTTGTTCAGACATGAAGAGAAGACTGCGAAACCTACAGTGTCTCACTTAGAACCAAGTGCATAGCAACCATAACAACGCATGTATTTTGTGAAAAATCACAATTTTGCAACTTAAAACTTTAAGAGGGATAAAAATAAAACGGTAAAAGATTTGAAAAAGCTGATTTATACCTGAATAGCCCAATAATTTGAGAACATTTTAAAGTTTGAATGGTTGTTCTAAGTGAAAATATGAGGAAGTAGTTAAGTTTCAAAAACAAGCAAATTTTAGCAGAATTGCGGAAGTTTTCCATTCATTTCAATGGGACAAATTAAAGGAAAAAAGCTTAATATTTTAAAAAGTATAATAGCAAAAAATACCAAAAGAGATAGCCGGAAAGAGCAAATATAGCAGAATAGTTTAAAATTTGAATGGTGAAAATAGCACAAAAATTGTGGAAGTAGTTAAGTGCCAAAAAGTGTACGGAAGCAACTAGAATAACTAGAAAAATTTGCATTTCCTGCGAAAATGCTGTGTGGATGCCTTAACGTTGAAGATGTCTGCTGAAAAAAGCTGAAAAAGTTGCAAAGAGTTGTATGGTGGTGAAGACACTTAAAATTCTGCTGAAAACAGGTGAAGAAGCAGAAAATTTTGTTGAAAAGTGGTGAAAAGGCTGAAAATTTTTCAGAAAAGAGATGAATCAGCAGAATTTGGGCTGAAAAGAGGTGAAAATTCTGCTGAAAAGAGTTCAATCAGCAGAATTTCTGCTGAAAAGAGGTGAATGAGCAGAATTCTGCTGAAAAGAGGTTTTTGCTGAAAAAAGCTGAAAAAGCTGGGATTTTTTGCTGAAATGTGGTGAAAAAATTTAAAATTCTGATGAAAAGAGGTGAATCAGCAGAATTTCTGCTGAAAAGAGTTCAATCAGCAGAATTCTGCTGAAAACAGCTGAAAAAGCTGGGATTTGTGCTGAAAAGTAGTGAAAAAATTTAAAATTCTGCTGAAAAGAGTTCAATCAGCAGAATTTTTGCTGAAAAGAGTTCAATCAGCAGAATTCTGCTGAAAAGAGGTTTTTGCTGAAAACAGCTGAAAAAGCTGGGATTTGTGCTGAAAAGTAGTGAAAAAATTTAAAATTCTGCTGAAAAGAGTTCAATCAGCAGAATTTCTGCTGAAAAGAGTTCAATCAGCAGAATTCTGCTGACAAGAGGTTTTTGCTGAAAACAGCTGAAAAAGCTGGGATTTGTGCTGAAAAGTGGTGAAAAAATTTAAAATTCTGCTGAAAAGAGATGAATCAGCAGAATTTCTGTTGAAAAGAGTTCAATCAGCAGAATTCTGCTGAAAAGAGGTTTTTGCTGAAAACAGCTGAAAAAGCTGGGATTTGTGCTGAAAAGTGGTGAAAAAATTCATAATTCTGCTGAAAAGAGTTCAATGAGCACAATTTCTGCTGAAAAGAGTTCAATGAGCAGAATTTCTGCTGTAAAGAGTTTAATGAGCAGAATTCTGCTGAAAAGAGGTTTTTGCTGAAAACAGCTGAAAAAGCTGGGATTTGTGCTGAAAAGTGGTGAAAAAATTTAAAATTCTGCTGAAAAGAGTTCAATCAGCAGAATTTCTGCTGAAAAGAGTTCAATCAGCAGAATTCTGCTGAAAAGAGGTTTTTGCTGAAAACAGCTGAAAAAGCTGGGATTTGTGCTGAAAAGTAGTGAAAAAATTAAAAAATTCTGCTGAAAAGAGTTCAATCAGCAGAATTTCTGCTGAAAAGAGTTAAAAAAGTTTAACTGTTAACTGAAATAAATTTTGCCATAAGCGGGATTTGAACCCGGGCCTCAGAATAATAAAGGATAAAGAATTAGAAAAATTTGCATTTCCTGCGAAAATGCTGTGTGGATGCCTTAACGCTGAAGATGTCTACTGAAAAAAGAGAAAAAAATGTTTTGTCCTGAGCAGGACTTGAACCTGGTCCTTCTGGTCTCAAGGCAGCTACTCATCTCACTGAGCCAAACTTATTCGCACAAAGAAGAGGTGGAGAGACTGACAATTTTGATGAAATGAGAAGAAGCTGCTGAGAATTGTGCTGAGAAGAGGTGAAGAAGTGAAAAGGCTGTAAACTTTGCAGAAAAGAGGTGAATCAGCAGAATTTCTGCTGAAAAGAGGTAAAGAAGCAAAAAGTTGCGCTGAAAAGAGATGAATCGGCAGAATTTCTGCTGAAAAGAGGTAAAGAAGCAAAAAGTTTCACTGAAAAGAGATGAATCAGCAGAATTTCTGCTCAAAATAATTTTCTGAAAACAGCTGAGATTTGTGCTGAAAAGAGATGAAAAATATGCTAAAAAGAGTTCAATCAGCAGAATTTCTGCTGAAAAAAGCTGAATGAGCAGAATTCTGCTAAAAAGAGGATTTTGCTGAAAACAGCTGAAAAAGCTGGGATTTGTGCTGATAAGAGGTGAAAAGTCTGAAAACTTTGCAGAAAAGAGGTGAATCAGAAGAATTTCTGCTGAAAAGAGGCAAAGAAGGAGAAAGTTGCGCTGAAAAGAGGTGAATCAGAAGAATTTCTGCTCAAAAGAGATGAATCAGCAGAATTTCTGCTCAAAAGCGTTCAATCAGCAGAATTTCTGCTGAAAAGAAGTTTTTGCTGAAAACAGCTGAAAAAAGGTTTTTGCTGAAAAAAGCTGAAAAAGCTGGGATTTCTGCTGAAAAGTAGTGAAAAACGTTTAATTGTTAACTGAAAGAAATTTTGCCATAAGCGGGATTTGAACCTGGGCCTCCCAGTCTGAGAACGGATGCTCATCTCACTGAGCTAAAACACAGGTCAGCCCGGCAAGGAAAATCAGTGAGGCCACTGATAATATGGCAGAAATGGGCAAAAAATATTGCAAAAAAAATCCAATATCTCAAAAAGTATAGAAGTTATGAGCACCAAAAGTCATAGCCGGCATTAGCAGAAAGAGCAGAATTTTTTAAGATTTGAACGGTGCAAATAGCACAAAAACTGAGGGAGTAGTTAAGCGCCAAAAAGTGTACGGAAGCAACCAGAACTAGAAAAAATTGCATTTCCTGCGAAAATGCTGTGTGGATGCCTTAACGCTGAAGATGTCTGCTGATAAAAGCTGAAAAAGTTGAAAAGTTGAAAAAAGTTGTATGGCGGTGAAGAACTGAAAATTCTGCTGAAAACAGGTGAAGAAGTAGAAATTCTTCACCTTCACAATTGCTTAAAAGTGGTGAAAAGCCAAAAATTCTACTGAAAGGGGTAAAGACAGAGAATTTTTTGCTGAAAAGTGATGGAAAAAAAAACTGCCCTGAGCAGGATTCGAACCTGGCCCTCATGGTCTCAAGGCGAATAGTCATCTCACTGAGCCAAAGTAATTCTCACAAAGAAGAGGGGGAGAGACTGACAATTTTGCTGAAATGAGCAGAAGCGGCAGAGAATTGTGCTGATAAGAGGTGAAAAGGCTGAAAATTTTGCAGAAGAGGTGAATAAGCAGAATTTCTGCATAAAAGAGGTGAATGAGCAGAATTCTGCTGAAAAAAGGTTTTTGCTGAAAACAGCGGAAAAAGCTGGAATTTGTGCTGAAAAATGGTGAAAAAAATTAAAATTCTGCTGTAAAGAGTTCAATCAGCAGAATTCTGCTGAAAAGAGTTTTTTCTGAAAACACCTGAGATTTGTGCTGATAAGAGCTGAAAAGGCTGAAAATTTTGCAGAAAAGAGTTCAATCAGCAGAATTTCTGCTGAAGAGTTCAATCAGCAGAATTCTGCTGAAAAGAGGTTTTTGCTGAAAAAGGTTGAAAAAGCTGGGATTTGTGCTGAAAAGTGGTGAAAAAATTGAAAATTCTACTGAAAAGAGTTCAATCAGCAGAATTTCTGCTGAAAAAAGTTCAATCAGCAGAATTCTGCTGAAAAGAGGTTTTTGCTGAAAACAGCTGAAAAAGCTGGGATTTGTGCTAAAAAGTAGTGAAAAAATTTAAAATTCTGCTTAAAAGAGTTCAATCAGCAGAATTTCTGCTGAAAAGAGTTCAATCAGCAGAATTCTGCTGAAAAGAGGTTTTTGCTGAAAACAGCTGAAAAAGCTGGGATTTGTGCTGAAAAGTAGTGAAAAAATTTAAAATTCTGCTGAAAAGAGTTCAATCAGTAGAATTTCTGCTGAAAAGAGTTCAATCAGCAGAATTCTGCTGAAAAGAGGTTTTTGCTGAAAACAGCTGAAAAAGCTGGGATTTGTGCTGAAAAGTGGTGAAAAAATTTAAAATTCTGCTGAAAAGAGTTCAATCAGCAGAATTTCTGCTGAAAAGAGTTCAATCAAAAGAATTCTGCTGAAAAGAGGTCTTTGCTGAAAACAGCTGAAAAAGCTGGGATTTGTGCTGAAAACAGCTGAAAAAATTTAAAATTCTGCTGAAAAGAGTTCAATCAGCAGAATTTCTGCTGAAAAGAGTTCAATCAGCAGAATTCTGCTGAAAAGAGGTTTTTGCTGAAAACAGCTGAAAAAGCTGGGATTTGTGCTAAAAAGTAGTGAAAAAATTTAAAATTCTGCTGAAAAGAGTTCAATCAGCAGAATTTCTGCTGAAAAGAGTTCAATCAGCAGAATTCTGCTGAAAAGAGGTTTTTGCTGAAAACAGCTGAAAAAGCTGGGATTTGTGCTGAAAAGTAGTGAAAAAATTTAAAATTCTGCTGAAAAGAGTTCAATCAGCAGAATTTCTGCTGAAAAGAGTTCAATCAGCAGAATTCTGCTGAAAAGAGGTTTTTGCTGAAAACAGCTGAAAAAGCTGGGATTTGTGCTGAAAAGTGGTGAAAAAATTTAAAATTCTGCTGAAAAGAGTTCAATCAGCAGAATTTCTGCTGAAAAGAGTTCAACTAGCAGTATTTCTGCTGAAAAGAGTTTAAAAAGTTTAACTGTTAACTGAAAGAAATGTTGCCATAAGCGGGATTTGAACCCCGGCCTCCCAGTCTGAAAACGGATGCTCATCTCACTGAGCTAAAACTCAGGTCAACCCGGCAAGGAAAATCAGTGAGGCCACTGATAATATGGCAGAAAAGGGCAAAAAATATTGCAAAAAAAATTCAATATCTCAAAAAGTATAGAAGTTATGAGCACCAAAAGTCATAGCCGGCATTAGCAGAAAGAGCAGAATTTTCTAAGATTTGAACGGTGCAAATAGCACAAAAACTGAGGGAGTAGTTAGGCGCCAAAAAGTGTACGGAAGCAACCAGAATAATAAAGTAGGATAATAAAGAACTAGAAAAATTTGCATTTCCTGCGAAAATGCTGTGTGGATGCCTTAACGCTGAAGATGTCTGCTGAAAAAAGGTGAAAAAGTTGAAAAAAAAAAAAAAAAAAAAAGATCGCCCTGAGGAGGATTAGAACCTGGCCCTTCTGGTGTCAAGGCGACTACTCATCTCACTGAGCCAAACTCATTCTCACAAAGAAGAGGTGGAGAGACTGACAATTCTGATGAAATGAGAAGAAGCTGCTGAGAAATGTGCTGATAAGAGGTGAAAAGGCTGAAAACTTTGCAGAAAAGAGGTGAATCAGAAGAATTTCTGCTGAAAAGAGATAAAGAAGCAGAAAGTTGCGCTGAAAAGAGATGAATCAGCAGAATTCCTGCTCAAAAGAGTTTTTTCTGAAAACAGCTGAGATTTGTGCTGATAAGAGGTGAAAAGGCTGAAAATTTTGCTGAAAAGAGTTGAATGAGCAGAATTTCTGCAGAAAAGATAGAAAGAAGTAGAAAATTGCGCTGAAAAGAGGTGGATGAGCATAATTTCTGCTGAAAACAGCTTAAAAAGCTGGGATTTGTGCTGAAAAGTGGTGAAAAAATTTAAAATTCTGCTGAAAAGAGTTCAATCAGCAGAATTTCTGCTGAAAAGAGTTCAATCAGCAGAATTCTGCTGAAAAGAGGTTTTTGCTGAAAACAGCTGAAAAAGCTGGGATTTGTGCTGAAAAGTGGTGAAAAAATTTAAAATTCTGCTGAAAAGAGTTCAATCAGCAGAATTTCTGCTGAAAAGAGTTCAAACAGTAGAATTCTGCTGAAAAGAGGTTTTTGCTGAAAACAACTGAAAAAGTTGGGATTTGTGCTGAAAAGTGGTGAAAAAATTTAAAATTCTGCTGAAAAGAGTTCAATCAGCAGAATTTCTGCTGAAAAGAGTTCAAACAGCAGAATTCTGCTGAAAAGAGGTTTTTGCTGAAAACAGCTGAAAAAGCTGGGATTTGTGCTGAAAAGTGGTGAAAAAATTTAAAATTCTGCTGAAAAGAGTTCAATGAGCAGTATTTCTGCTGAAAAGAGTTAAAAAAGTTTAACGGTTAACTGAACGAAATGTTGCCATAAGCGGGATTTGAACCCGGGCCTCCCAGTCTGAGAACGGATGCTCATCTCACTGAGCTAAAACACAGGTCAACCCGGCAAGGAAAATCAGTGAGGCCACTGATAATGTGGCAGAAAAGGGCAAAAAATATTGCAAAAAAAATTCAATATCTCAAAAAGTATAGAAGTTATGAGCACCAAAAGTCATAGCCGGCATTAGGAGAAAGAGCAGAATTTTTTAAGATTTGAACGGTGCAAATAGCACAAAAACTGAGGGAGTAGTTAAGCGCCAAAAAGTGTACGGAAGCAACCAGAATAATAAAGGATAAAGAATAAAGAGAAACAGGAACTCAATGGTGTGGATGCCCTTTCAGGCATCCACACAACTAGAAAAATTTGCATTTCCTGCGAAAATGCTGTGTGGATGCCTTAACGCTGAAGATGTCTGGTGAAAAAAGCTGAAAAATTTGAAAAGTTGCAAAAAGTTGCATGGCGGTGAAGAAACTTAAAATTCTGCTGAAAATAGGTGAAGAAGCAGAAAATTTTGTTGAAAAGTGGTGAAAAGCAAAAAATTCTACTGAAAGGGGCAAAGACGGAGAAATTTTTGCTGAAAAGTGGTGAAAAAAAAAAAAGTTGCCCTGAGCAGGATTTGAACCTGGCCCTCCTGGTCTCAAGGCGGTTATTCATCTCACTGAGCCAAAGTCAACCTCACAAAGAAGTGGTGGAGAAATTGACAATTTTGCTGAAATGAGCAGAATGGCTGAGAATTGTGCTGATAAGAGGTGAAAAGGCTGAAATTTTTCCAGAAAAGAGATGAATCAGCAGAATTTCTGCTCAAAAGAGTTTTTTTTAAAACAGCTGAGATTTGTGCTGATAAGAGGTGAAAAGGCTGAAAATTTTGCTGAAAAGAGTTGAATGAGCAGAATTTCTGCAGAAAAGATGGAAAGAAGCAGAACATTGCGCTGAAAAGAGTTCAATCAGCAGAATTTCTGCTGAAAAGAGGTGAATGAGCAGAATTTCTGCTGAAAAGAGGTTTTTTGCTGAAAACAGCTGAAAACAGCTGAGATTTGTGCTGAACAGAGTTCAATCAGCAGAATTTCTGCTGAAAAAAGCTGAATGAGCAGAATTTGTGCAGAAAAGATGGAAAGAAGCAGAAAGTTGCAATGAAAAGAGATGAATCAGCAGAATTTCTGCTCAAAAGAGTTTTTTCTGAAAACAGCTGAGATTTGTGCTGATAAGAGGTGAAAAGGCTGAAAATTTTGCTGAAAAGAGTTGAACGAGCAGAATTTCTGCAGAAAGGACGGAAAGAAGCAGAAAGTTGCGCTAAAAAGAGATGAATCAGAAGAATTTCTCCTCAAAAGAGTTTTTTCTGAAAACAGCTGAGATTTGTGCTGATAGGAGGTGAAAATGCTGAACCAATCAGAGGTACTTCTTCTGTCTGCTTTATCAGGCTGTGTACTTGTATGTATTTCTGCCATGGAGTGTTAACAAGAATCTGAGGTTCATATTAGAAAAGCTGCCAAAATCATAAAACTTTGCAGAATTGTAATAAATGATCAATATGAATTACTGGTCTGTGATAGTGTATTAATTTGTAGTGAAAAAAACATGTGGATAAGGTTGAATTGAACACACGACCTTTGGGCTTCAAACCCGTGTCATTACCAACTGCGCCACTGGCAAAGAGAGCGGGCAATTGGAAAACAGGCTGATGAGCAGTCAGAATTAGATCGCGGTAAGAGGCGAAAAACGCCGTTTTTTGGAGTTACAAAACGTCGTGTAACTCAAAAACTAGGTGGACTAGAAACATAATTCTTACACTGGGTGAATCAGCGGACTTTGGTGAACTTTGACTGCGATTTACATAGCTCTTTGTACTTCCGTCGCGGAGATATGACGAGAGAAGAAACGGCTTCATTTTCGGAGTTTGAAAACTGAGAGGAGGACAGATTTCCACTCCTCAAACAAACGTAATTCATGGCTCAACGGTAAGATGACTGTAAAAACTGCTTCGACCGTGAGTGTCAGCAGTGTCTGAAGATGAATTGGCACAAGCCTCATGTTTTAACTTTGCTTCGTTAAGGAGATATGACGATTTGAAAATGCCTTCAGTTTCAGTATTTCAGCTCTGAGTTTCACAACCTCCCCATAGACTTTGAATGGGGAGTTTTTAGACTTCGTGTCACTTCCAGGCAAATTGTGAAAAAAACAAGTTTGAATGGAGTTTCTACGTGAAAGTATGAGCATGTAGTTAAGTTTCAAAAACAAGCAAGTTTTAGCAGAATTGTGGAAGTTTCCCATTCATTTCAATGGGACAAATTAAAGGAAAAAAGCTTAATATTTTAAAAAGTATAATAGTAATAAACACCAAAAGATATAGCCGGAAAGAGCAGAAAGAGCAGAACAGTTTAGAGTTTGAACGGAGAAAATCGGCTGAAAACTGAGGGAGTAGTTAAGTGCCGAAATATGTGGAGCAACTTGAAGAATAAAGTTTAAAGAGAAACAGGAACTCAATAGTGTGGATGCCTTTGAGGGCATCCACACAATAAAGAATAAAGAGAAACAGGAACTCAATAGTGTGGATGCCTTAAAGCATCCACACAATAACTAGAAAAAATTGCATTTCCTGCGAAAATGCAGTGTGGATGCTTTAAAGCTGAAGCTGTCTGCAAAAACTAGCTGAAAAAGCTGAAAAGTTGCAGAAATTGTAAAAACTTTGCAGAAGCAAAGGAACTTTGCTAAAAAGTAATAACTTAGCAGAACTGCAATATCTTAGAGGAAACATAATACTTGGCAGAAATACAATAGCATAGCAGAACTTGGCAGAAATATTGTAACTTACCAGAAACACGATAACTTCTCAAATATACAAGAATTTTGGAGAAATAATATAAGATAACAGAAAGAATATATTTAGCCAAAAATACTTAAACATTACAGAAACACTATGATTTAGAAAAATAGTACAACATAGCAGAAATACTGTGATTTACCAGAGACACTGTGATGAACTATGAATATTGTAATTTTAAATGAATACTATGTTTTAGCACAAATACTATAATTTGACAGAAATACTATCATTTGGCAGAAATACTATGTTTTAGCACAAATACTCTGGTTTAGCACAAATATTATAACATAGCAGAAATACAATTATATAGCAGAAATGCTATATTTAGAAAGAAAAATATAATATAGTAGAAATAGTATGATTTAGCAGAAATACTGTAATCAGCACATATACTGTAACATGACAGAAATTCCTCAACTTAGTAGTAATACTATAACATAAAACAACTGTTATGATTTGGCACAAAAACCATGATTTGGCAAAAAAGCTGCTAAAATCATAAAAGTTTGCAGAATTATAATAAATGATGAATATGAATTACTTGTCTGTGATAGTGTATTAATTTGTAGGGAGAAAAACATGTTGACCAAGGTGGAATCGAACCAACGACCTTTGGCTTGAAGATCCATGTCACTACCACCTGCGCCACTCTGAAAGAGACCCAGTACCTGGAAAACAGGTTGATGAGCAGTCAGAATTAGATTGTGGTGAGAGACGAAAAACGCCGTTTTTGGGAGTTACAAAACGTCGTGTAACTCAAAAACTAGGTGGACTAGAAACATAATTCTTGTACTGGGTGAATCAGTGGACTTTGGTGTACTTTGACTGCGATTTCCATTGCTCTTTGTACAACCGTCGCTGAGATATGATGAGAGAAGAAACAGCAGACCTCAGATATGATTGGCTGGCTTACAAGCCGTGAAGGCCCCAATATGCAAATTTGAATGCCTGAGCCCTCAGATATGATTGGCTGGCTGGGAAGCCGTGCAGGCTCTGATTTGTAAATTTGAATGTCTCAGTCCTCACAGAGGATTGGCTGCCTGGGGACCTGGCAGTAATATATAGAAAGAGTATGATTAAGCATAAATACTACATTTAGTAGAAATACTATGTTTTAGCACAAATACTATAAAAAGCAGAAATGCTATAATTTAGCAGAAATACTATATTAAGCACAAATACTATAAAAATTAGAAATATTATAAAAAGCAGAAATACTATCATTTAGCACAAATAATATAAAAAGCAGAAATACTATCATTTAGCAGAAATACTATATTAAGCAGAAATACTGTAAAAAGCAGAAATACTATAATTTAGCACATATACTATAAAAAGCAGAAATACTATATTAAGCACAAATACTATAAAAAGCAGAAATACAATAAAAAGCAGAAATAAAATAATTTAGCAGAAATACTGTATTAAGCACAAATCCTACAAAAAGTAGAAATCCTACAAAAAGTAGCAATACTATAAAAAGCAGAAATACTATATTAAGCACAAATACTATAAAAAGCAGAAATACTATATTAAGCAGAAATACTGTATTTAGCACAAGTACCGAAAAGTAGCAGAAATAATATGATTGAGCAGAAGTACTAAGATGTAGTAAAAGTACTTTGATTTAACAGAAATACAATTATGGAGGAGTAATACTTTAAAATGGGAGAAATATTGATACACACACACATACACAGAGCCTAAAGGGAACAGTATTTGTGCCATGGAGTGTTAACAAGAATGTGAAGTCCATATTAGAAAAGCTGGTAAAATGATAAAAGTTTGCAGAATTGTAATAAATGATGAATATGAATTACTGGTCTGTAATAGTGTATTAATTTGTAGGGAGAAAAACATGTTGACCAAGGTGGAATCGAACCAACGACCTTTGGCTTACAGACCCGTGTCATTACCAACTGCGCCACTGGGAAAGAGAGCGGGTGCCTGGAAAACAGGGTGATGAGCAGTCAGAAGTAGATCGCGGTGAGAGGCGAAAAACACCGTTTTTTTGAGTTACAAAACGTCGTGTAACTCAAAAACTAGGTGGACTAGAAGCATAATTCTTATACTGGGTGAATCAGCGGACTTTGGTGTACGTTGACTGCGATTTTCATTGCTCTTTGTACAACCGTCGCTGAGATATGACGAGAGAAGAAACGGCAGACCTCAGATATGATTGGCTGGCTGGGAAGCCGTGCAGGCCCTGATTTGTAAATTTGAATGCCTGAGTCTTCACAGAGGATTGGCTGCCTGGGGACCTGGCAGTAATATATAGAAATAGTATGATTAAGCATAAATACTACATTTAGTAGAAATACTATGTTTTAGCACAAATACTATAAAAATCAGAAATACTATAATTTAGCAGAAATACTATAATTTAGCAGAAATACTATAATTTAGCAGAAATAATATAATTTAGCAGAAATAATATAATTTAGCAGAAATATATCCACACTGCGTTTTCCTGCGAAAATGCAGTGTGGATGCTGTAAAGTTGAAGTTGTCTGCCGAAAACAGCTGAAAATAGCTGACAAAGCTGAAGTGACTATTTGAAAAGTAGTTGAACTTTTAATAATTTTGCAGAAGCATAACAACTAAACAGAAATGCAATAACTTAGCAGAAATAGTACAACATATCAGAATTATTTTAATTCAGTAGAAATGTTAATATTTAGCACAAACCAAACAACTTGGAATAAATGGTACAACAGTATAACTTAATAGACAGTAGTATAATAGTATAATTTATTAGAAATGTAACATAGTAGCAGAAATACTATAATTTAGCAGAAAATTCATAATAATAAAATATTGTAGCTTAGCAGATAAATAACAGTACAAATAGCAAAAATATTATAATCTAGTTAAAAATGTGATTACTTATAAGACTTATGACAGTTATAACACATACACTGAATAAAAGCTAAACAAGCTGAAGTTACCTCAACTACCTGTTGCTGAACTGTGAAAAATTGGCAGAACATCATGAAATTGATCCACCTTATTCGATGCAATTGGGATATGGCTCTCTCATGAGATGACTGGAACCATGATGCCAATGTGTTTTGAAAGTATTCTGATGCCCACGTCAGAATACTAGCATAAAATGTTTTCACAGTACAAATCCCACCACACACACTATTCGTGTAGAACATTTCACGTCTAATGATATCTGAGGAGAGAGCAATTAGAAGCATCAAGGAGAACAAAATATTTGACACCATTATCCCTCTGACAACTGCTGGCAGTGCACATGTCAGCTTCCTAAGTATTATCAAAACAAACCCCTGGTTAAAGCTTGGGCTAAGGATCTCACTGAGTTAAGTTAAACAGTTCACTTGGAGATCAGATAGCTCATCTGATAGAGTGTGCACAATAATGGTGTCAAATATTTTGTTCTCCTTGTTCTCCAGTATTCTGACATACGTCTCAAAATAAAGCATTCTCTGTACAATTTCACCCCTCACATAACAAGAGAAGATGTGATCCTTGCGTTGTTGAGCTGATGCCATTCCTGGTCAGCTGTCTGTTCTCCTTTTGCTGTCTCAATCTTATGTACCATGTCCTCTGTGACCAGTAAGCTTTCAAGGTTGAAGAGTTCCTCCTCACTGTAGACATGCACACTCTGTGTGGGATCCAGCCTGTACTAACTGAGTGGCAGTGGCAGGTAAAGAGGAGGATCTTGGTAAATGTTTACAGATTTTGTGGGTAATCTGGGCTCCTGGTTAGAGAACACGCTCACCAGTGCTGTCTTAAGACTGGTCTTCTTGTCACTGAAGGCCATGGTTGCGGTAAGAGGTCAATTTGTTACATCAATGTCTTTGCATGATTCTCCAGTGTTTAGCAAGGAGATGTAAAGTGGGTCACCAGCCAAGTTCTTGTACAGCGTACTCCTTTAAAGGACCATAATAATGTGAGGATAAAACAAGGCACTGTGAAAGTCATCTGTGCAATAACAATAACAATAATAATAATAATAACTTGACATTGTACCTGCATCATTATTCAAAAATGTCTTTGAATGAACGTTCATTGATCCATGGAACTGGCCCTGGTTCCAAACCCTGAAAAAAATATCAATAACAAATATAAAAGAAAAAAAAATACTTATACATATTACTTATAACAGGTTATAAAAGAACATTAAAGGGTCAGTCCTGAATATGAATGTCAGCACTTACTGCTGTTTGGATTTGTCCCACTGTTGCTCTGTCTCGGTGCAAGTGTGAAGATACAACCTGCAGCTTCAGTTCTGAAAAATGTACTGTTTGAAAGGGCAAAACAACTGTGTGCTTACACACTGCATTGCCAGCTACACACCAGCACCGATCAGAAAAAAGGACAACAGGGTCCCGAAGCTCTGTCTGCACTAAACCATATAGAAAGCCAGTCTTACACATATTGACAAAGGCTAGACACTTTTTCAGGGGCAGAGCCACCCACCAGGTAGCAACAGGGTTAGATGATGGCGCTCAAGATGGAGCAGGAGTTACAGTCATTTATAATTCTGTGAACAAGCATTATTTACCAGGGCTCACAGAATATGATCACTCTCCTTTCTTAGTGTCCTACAGAGTACAGTACCTAAAAGGATACCTTTATCACAGTAACATTCTGATATAAGTATAAATAATTTTAATAAATAGCATTTGAGTACAAATAACTGATATTAAAATTACCTGTGTATTAAAAGTTATTTCTGGGAATAAATTTAAGTGTCAAAATTAAACCTTTTTCTTATGTGCCATTTTGTTAAGAAAAAAAGCACATTGCTGCAGGTTTAATTAAAACAATATGGTGAGCTTTAGGCTTCAGGAAAAAAATGGTATTGGTTGTGAGACAAACAGTGGTAATAAGGGGACTTGTCATAATCGCTGAGTGCTCTACTGTTCTTTCTTACCCTGAGAGGCTTGATGTCTCTCCCTAAACAGGAACAGGTGAGAACTGAACACCCAGCCCATGCCTAAGTTACAGTGTGATGCAAAAGTTTGGGCAACATTGTTAATAGTCATTATTTTCCTGTATAAATGATTGATTGTTACGATAAAAAATGTCAGTTAAATATATCATATAGGAGACACCCAGTGATATTTGAGAAGTGAAATGAACAGAAAGTGTGCGATAATTGCTTAAACAAAATCAGGCAGGTGCATAAATTTGGGCACTGTTGTCATTTTATTGATTCCAAAAACTTTAGAACTAATTGTTGGAACTCAAATTGGCTCGGTAAGCTCAGTGACCCCTGACCTACATACACAGGTGAATCCAATAATGAGAAAGAGTATTTAAGGGGGTCAACTGTAAGTTTCCCTCCTCTTTTCATTTTCTCTGGAGAGTAGCAACATAGCGGCTCAAAACAACTCTCAAATGACCTGAAGACAAAGATTGTTCACCATCATGATTTAGGGGAAGGACACAGAAAGCTGTCTCAGAGATTTAAGCCGTCTGTTTCCACAGTTAGGAACATACTGAGAAAATGGAAGACCACAGGCTCAGTTCAAGTTAAGGCTGGAAGTGGCAGACCGAGAAAAATCTCGGATACACAGAAGCGACGAATGGTGAGAACATTCAGAGTCGATCCACAGACCAGCACCAAAGACCTACAACATCATCTTGCAGCAGATGGAGTCACTGTGCATCGTTCAACCATTCGGCGCACTTTACACGAGGTGATGCTGTATGTGAGAGTGATGCAGAGGAAGCCTTTTCTCCACCCACAGCACAAACAGAGCTGCTTGAGGTTTGCTAAAGCACATTTGGACAAACCAGCTTCATTCTGGAATAAGGTGCTGTGGACTGATGAAACTAAAATTGAGTTATTTGGGCATAACAAGGGGCGTAATGCATCGAGGAAAAAGAACACGGCATTCCAAGAAAAACACCTGCTGCCTACAATAAAATATGGTGGTGGTTCCATCATGCTGTGGGGCTGTGTGGCCAGTGCAGGGATTGGGAATCTTGTCAAAGTTGAGGGACACATGGATTCCACTCAGGATCAGCAGATTCTGGAGACCAATGTCCAGGAATCAGTGACAAAGCTGAAGCTGTGCCGGGGCTGGATCTTTCAACAAGACAACGACCCGAAACACTGCTCAAAATCCACTAAGGCATTCATGCAGAGGAACAAGTACAATGTTCTCAAATGGCCATCTCAGTCACCAGACCTGAATATTATTGAAAATCTGTGGTGTGAGTTAAAGAGAGCTGTCCATGCTTGGAAGCCATCAAACCTGAATGAACTAGCGATGTTTTGTAAAGAGGAATGGTCCAAAATACCTTCAACCACAATCCAGACTCTCATTGGAACCTACAGGAAGTGTTTAGAGGCTGTAATTTCTGCAAAAGGCGAATCTACTAAATATTGATTTCATGTCTTTTTTTGTGGTGCCCAAATTTATGCACCTGCCTGATTTTGTCTAAAAAAAATATTGCACACTTTCTGTAAACCCAATACACTTCATTTCACTTCTCAAATATCACTGTGTGTGTCTCCTATATGATATATTTAACTGACATTTTTCATTGTAACAACCAACAATTCATACAGGAAAATAATGACTATTAACAAGGTTGCCCAAACTTTTGTATCCCACTGTAACTCTCAGCCTGGCCATTTCACTTTTCCTGCTGTGCTGGCCTGCCCTGATGATGACAACACTGGTCACCCAGTCATTGTTTGACACTGGTTAAAAAGGGAAGTTATCAATGCAAAACTTACAAACATTCCAAAAAGCAAAGCAAAAAACCTTTAGTATTTTGTCAAATGCCATACTTATTTTTATCATTTTTAACCAAATCTAGCTCTACTCAGAGTAGAGGAGAAATTCTCCATGTTTCACCATTGGATTCAGCAAAGATGACTCTACTAAGCATTACTTATTAATATAGATAAATGAAACATTTGCTTTATTTATGAAAGCTGATTCATCAGTGTTAAAACTACAATAAAAGGTGTTACAATCAAGAATTGCTGACATTTCAAATACTCATCAGTCTAAGCTAAGAAACTCCGTGTGACTTGGCCTCAAAAGCACACAGTCCAGTACTTAACCACATAATAATGATTAAAAGTAAGTAATAGTTTTTGTCGTCTAAATATGAAAGCTTGCCTGTTTAATATGCATCTTTGAAACTATTTTTCCCCAAATGTTGGTCACAAATATTCCTCTCTGCAGCTCTGACATATCACAGATCACCTGATGCCTTCAGTTTCTCTCTTGCCTTTCAGTAATCACCTACTTAGAATTCACAAAAGACCAACAATTACACCATCGACAGAAATGTCACAAAAGTCACAAAAAGGTTCTGGTGCAGAGTTCTACTTCTACTTCAGCTTCTTGGAGGCAGGAAGTGTGACAAAAGTGAAGCTTTACAGACAGAGTAGGGCAAAGTAACTGGGACAAATTTAATCTCTAAATGACTATTTACCTGTTCTTGAGAGGGCTCGAACATCATAGTTACTCAATGTTTACACTCTTACAGTCAGTCTTGATCAATTCAGCAAAAACATCTGAAAAACAAAATGTTGCACAATTTTTAAAAATAAAACAAGTAGTATTTTAAGCAAATTCTAACATGTCTGATTCTATACTGTTCAATATTATTTCATTTTCATTGTGACATCACTAGTTACATCTGATATTTCTGAGAAAACACTAAAACAATCAGCTGTTTGTGAGCTGGACACTATGATTGTGATAAAACATTTAAACTTTGTAGCTCATACAGTTATACTTCTGCTTTACGGTCTTGTGGCTTTAAGTTTATTAGGCTCTTATTGCATAAGCATCAGAGAAATAATTGGATAGTAGTCATCTGAATGTTACAGTTACTGAGGCAAAATGTGTGGAATTAGGAGAAATGTGATGATTTTATGGATAATTAAAGTCAGTCATATATCCACAAACACAACAAGCTGAAAGTCAGTGATGCTGCTCGGTTTGCAGTCCTGAATATCACGGCACAAGCAGGATTCACTGCACTGTTAATGTTAGCTATGTTAAATTGCTGCCTCTGTTCGGTGGTGTCGAGCCAAACGGACTTTAACGTGTGTTTGAACGAGCTGACGGTTCACTCATTAAGCTGAAAGAAAGATGCTTTAATCACAGCAGTCACACATGTGTCCACTGTACCATCTGGAACTCTTCTTGTTTAGCACTCGTAATAACTCAAACACTAAATCCTCCTTTTCTTGTGCTGTTGTGTAGCAGTGTATACACCTGAGACTGTCACCTGTCTGTCTGTCCTGCACTCTCTCTCTGTTTCTTTCTCTCTGATTGTGGAATAAAAGTATGAACATGTGTTTATAAGTTACACTTGTGTTTGAATCCTGCAGCTTATCACACATTTGATTTCCATGTGTGACGACTGCAAGTGTCCAGAGTGAGGACAGACTGAGGGACCCACTGCTGCACATCATCTGTGAGGCTTTGCACCCCTGATGATCCACCAGGACAAACTCAGCAGTGTGTGAGGAAGAGGAGGAGGAAGAGCCAGCAGCAGCTGACAGATGGAGAGAATAGACAGACTGTTCCCTGTTTGTGAAGGACTGCTAGAAAAGTTTAACATAACTAATTGTCTGTCCTGAATCAGTCTTATTAGGTAATGTTCAAATAATGTTATCATCCAGTGTTTTCAGTGTGGGAGAAAGTACTCAGGGCCTTCAAGTTACACACTATGAAAGGCAGCAACGAGTTTAATGTTCAGAAACCTAAACTATGTATCAGCAGCAGAATGGAGCTAAAAATAAATGTTTGTTTCAGTTCTATGAAGCTTTGAGTATTTTGGATTAGTAGCACTGCTGTGTTTGTTGCATCATATTACTGTACTTCTTTATATGCTTTATATATTCTGAGGTAAGTTGATCTATAGAGTTACATCATATTCATAATAATCTGACAGTACATATAATATTGGCCATATTATATTTACATTACCACAGTGAGATGACTTTAGTCTCATGAACAACATTAGCTAATTGTTATTTACTAACTAATCTTGAAATGACTGTTCAGTACAGAAATGAAGCCCAACAATCATGTTTTACAGTCCTGTGGTCTCAGCCTCAGATACTCAACTAATCAAAGTGATCTCATGACAAAAATTAAAAATCAAAAAAACATTTTTCCTCCTTCACTTATGTCACACAATGCTGTATGAAACGTTTCTCACAGTTAGTATCATGGTTGCTAGGTAACCTGAACAGCGCAAGGAAGGCAAGACCGTCCCATTTCACAAGCCTCTCACTTCCGCACTTCTGGTATTTATAGTACTCACCGTACGTAGTACATGTAGTGCGCGTACTTCAAGTGTGCGGTCTCTTAATTGGGAAACAACCTATATGTACACACAGAGGGAAACATGGAAATAGCACACAGGAGAGAGACACAGATGACACTAATCAGAGGAGACCAGGAGGAAGCAAAAGAGATTACACTCAAGCACGGGGCACGAGACTCTCAAAAGTAAAACAGGAAACATGAACATAGAACCAAGAACACTAGACACAATACAAGGAATGCACAGAGAACACGTAAACACTGCAAATAACAACAAGTAACCAGAAAAAGAATTAAAACAAAGAATATTAATAATCACAAAACATAGACACTGAGTGATCAAACTCTGGACAATGACAGTGAGCTCTTTAGTCTGCTCTGTTTTCAGGCAAAATGTAAGCGATTTACTGAAAACATGTTATATCACCTACAGCTTCTCTTACAAATGTAACTGGACTGCAAATAGCGTCAGTGCAGCATACATGTCAGTATTGCTTTTTCCCTGCTCAGCAGATGGCTAACTACAAACTCATACAAATCTTCATCCCTAGTCTCTGCTGTGTCTCTTTACTATAGAATTGGATTTTTGCCAAAAAGAAACCGTGATATTATTGCGGGGTTTTTTTGCATGCTTGCAGAAACTCCTAGCATGTAAACTCCCACTGTCATTGCCCCCATGGGTAAGCTGGCCAGAGCAGCAGGCCCAACCTGCTCCCTCGTCCGGTGCATTCTGGGAGTTGTAGTTATACTTGGTAAAGTTTGGTAAATTTTCTTTACATCAATGTTGTTCATGATTGAAAGTCATACTAACTTTGACATATTTCTTCATATATTTGTTGAATTAAATGGTTATATGAATTGAACAGTCTGTCTGTAGATAATTCTGACAGATTTTAAGGAGGCTGTAAGCTCACCAAGCCAAAACCCCAACCATGCTATAGCTTTTACATCATTACATTTCTCAGTTTCATAACTGTGGTGGTGCAACTACATAATACATTATTTTAAACATACCCTAAACAACAGCTTTACAATGAACACAACTGTAAAGATTTCTGACCTTAAGTGTTTTACCCTACAGCAAGCTATCATGATTAGGCACTTATATTTAACATAGCTAATACATTTACCTTTTCCTGTCATGTGTTGACCAAGTCTGGCTTACCTTTTTGAAGTAAAACCTTGAAGCTTGAACCTTTGTTAGGATGCTCAGTCACCGTGTGCAGCCTTGAAACCTGCACCTTCGGGCGAAATCTGGAGGGAATTAGCACTCCTACGTCCATGAACGTATTTGAACCGCATTGATTTCCCGCACTCTGTCCCGGGGACTAGCAGTAACGTGGATCTGTCGGGCGTGCTTCCCCTTGACACCAGGAAAAGAGATCACCACTTTCAAAATAAAAGCTCATCTAAAAAATACATGCAGGGCTTTAGCAGTCGAACTACATAACTACATTAACTACATAAAAAATAAAAAAGACCAGTAATTTTATACGTTTTAAATTGTAAGTTTGAGACTTATAAAATAGTACTGATAATTTCATAATTCAAATTAGACAAGAATCGGGTCTGATCACCAACAAAAACCGCCCTAAAGTAAAGGGACAAAATCAACACAAGGCAGTACAATTGGGAAAAACAACAATCATAGTTAGCCAATAAGGCAGGTAACAACAGATTGCATCACAATTTGTAACATAAAAGACCAGCAGTCCCTTTCCCGGTCTTTCTGAAGAAACTTTCGGTCAGAGTAACAGCTCTTCTACTTTGTGCTCTTGTGATAACTTCATAAAACGTAAGTTTTGATATTGGAGCCGTTTTTTTAGTGCCTTTATACTATGTACAACACATTATTGTGTAGTGAAAGATAAAAGATCTAGCCATTTAAGTTCCTGTGAATATAAAGACTGTCAAAGTACCCCTAAAATTCGGTCTGACTTTTCTATCGGCCTACGAATGTTTTATATATGTGTATCTTCATTTTTCTCTCGAAGAAAAAAAATCACTTTTGATAAATTCACATTTAGTATTGATAGCAATGTATTTGTAGGTGTCATAGTTTGATGAACTTATTGTTTCAGGGATATTTAATTGAAAAAACTATCTGAATGTATTCATGAAAATGGTATCTATTTTTTTATGAAATATTAAGATCTTACAGAATCAGACAAATCTTCCAGATCTATAACAGTTTTATAAACTTTAAGACGTTACGTTTGGGCTGTTAGTAGGAAAAAATTGCTTAAGGCTGGCACTCTGCCCTGGCAACCGCCTCCCAACTTTGCAAGCCAATTACTTTCCCAGTCTATACAGCAGCTGAGTAACCAATAGGAGTATAGCTAAGTATTTATCGTATTCATAGCCCTGTATTGTCATGAAATTGTAGTGTGCCGGAAGACAATACATAGCAGACAGGAGGAATAGTTGACAGGAACATATATAAAAGAGAAATCTATTCAGCCCTAATGTTTCCACTGTCATCTCGGTCATCTCCCACAGAGCTTTTTTCTGGTCAAAAAATTGCCATTTTCTGCCCAGTTAAGGAGGGCGGGACTCACCTAAAAGCAGGGACAGTAATTCTATAATTTTATCGTCTCAAATGATTAAAAAGGGGAGCCAATACGAACTAAAGCCACAGAGACCAAGCAGGTGCACTATGTTTTTGTTTGTGTGTGTGCGCACCTGCCCTGTATGTGTTGGGGGAGGGGGAAGGGCAGGCAGGCAATCTTTAAGATGTAATGTTGCTGTTTTTCACTTCAGGAGCATGAATCCTTTTTCAGATAATCTTCCTATGATGATTCATTGTTTTCTATTGTCCACTGTAACCTTTTTTCAAGTATTATTTTAATTAATAATTATTTTAATTATTATCTGAAAAATATTAAGTGGGGAAAAGAAAATTGTGATTTTTTTTTCTGCGTTCCATCCAGAGTGAATTGGATAGACTTACATGTGCTGTAATATTTGTATGTATTTTATGAAGGCTCATAAGCGTTAAATTAATTTTCAGACCAACATTTTGTAAAGATAATTTGTGTTTTTACAGAAATATTGCAATGTTTTCAGGTATGTAAGTATCAAGCAGGAACCTCAGAAACACACTTAGGGTTGAGGAAGTTCATGATGTGTTTGTTTTATATCAAAATGTGAATAGACGACATGAAAGCAACAGATGTTACTGTATTCTATCAGAACTGGATCCAGCAGAAATGTATGAACCTGTTAATGTGTTTGTTTTGCTTTTTTTTTTTCAGAATGGCCTTAAGGAAATTGACAGATAACCGGCCTGAGACGCCGTACTTCCGACCCCCACCCATTCACATCAGGGTGTTAAAATCCTGCGACCAGCTAAAGGTGATTCAATTCAATTTTATTTATATAGCATCAAATCACAACAACAGTCGCTTTAAGGCGCTTTATATTGTACAATAATAAATACAGAGAAAAACCCAACAATCATATGATGTAGACTTTCACATGTATGAACGTGGCTATGGAGTAAGATCATAGAAATACATTTCTTTATTTATGTATTTATCAGGTGATCAGCTGGGATATGCAGGGTGGAGGGGTCAAACCACTGACAACAAAAAAAAAATAAAGTGGCAGCCATCACTGATGGTGAAACAGTGGTAAAAATCACCTTATTTGAAGAATTCTCCTCCAAAGTAAAACAAGACATGTCCTACATGATGAGGGGACATGAGCTGAGGGGCCAAGCTCCCCCTTATCTCATTAACATTACAGCAAGGACCCAGTTCTTTAAAGCTCCTGCCCTTGCTGTGTCAGAGGCCCTCAGCATAAAGGCGGAGGAGCTTCTTAATCCACCTTCCCCAGCAACACCACTAAAGATGAGCCCAACATCTGGAGGGCTCATGACAGTGGAAGGGGAGGTTGTGGAGGTAAATATTTGTGGTTCCATCAGAATTGATATTGCTTTAGGTTTTCTAAGAAACCATTACTTTTTTGTCTTTAAAAGTAAAAATAATAATTTTATTGTTCTTGTCAAACAAACACAAAATTGTGAGAACAAGATCAACCACTATTATTTTGTAAATGGTTGTAGATTTATCATTAACAACAATAATAAAATAATAGATGTAGTAAGTCAAGAAAGAAGCACCTATATGTACACACACAGATTTATGCAATCACTATAACTGACATTATATTTTAATTGAATTTTCAGTGTTCGGCAGTGAGGACAGTTTGCTCAGGCAAACAACTGGTGCCAATAAGAACGCTCCAGCTAAAGAAGGTAATGGTGCAACTAAAGTGAAATATTGAAAATGGTGAAAATAGGCATATTTGAGATTTCTATTAGTTAATGAATAAATGTTTCATTCTGTCATTTTTGTGATTTCAGGATGGGCATACCATGACTGTCTCCTTGTGGAGGGAGGCGTCAGTTGTCGATGTTCATGTGGGAGATCAGCTAAAGATCTCCCATGTGAAAGTGCACCGCTCTGCCTATGGAGTACAGCTCCAGACGACTTCCCATACAAAGATTGAGGTATGAAGAAGCCATATGTTTGTACCAACATGTAATAGTAATGTCATTTGCCAAAATGTTTAGAATTATAGGTGGTCCAAAAGATTGACTCTGTTCATCTGGACGTAGCATTTTCAAGTGGGAGAAATGTTTCATCACTCATCCAAGTGACTTCTTCAGTCTCAGCGGACTGCAGGTTTCTTTGGTCTTTGATCAGTGCGCATGACAATTTGTATATTATTGACCAATGAACTGACCTCCCAGCCTATTGTTTCTTCAGTGGGCTAGTTTCAGTCATTATGCAATGTACTGTTTAAAAGATTGGGTAAAAGAGACTGAAGAAGTCACCTGGATGAGTGACGAAACATTTCTCCCACTTGAAAATGCTACGTCCAGATGAACAGAATCAACCTTTTGGGATTTACTTACATGGATCATTGAGCATGCATCAAGACGTGATTACCATATTAAATATATGCTTTTTGTGTATCGACAGACAAAGGAAGATGAAAGGACTGAAGTATCTATAGTTGGTGTGGCCACTGCAGAGCAGTGCAGTGCACTGCACTCCACCCAGCTGCAGGTTCTCCTTCAAACTGGAGAAACCCTCTTCATTGAAGAGAAAATGTGGAAGCCCTACGAGGAGGAGTTTGAGAAGGACACGATCACTGTTACTGTAAAAATCAAAGGAAAACAAATAGTAGACATAAAAAAACAGAATAAATATATATATATCTATATATATAGATATATATATATAGATATAGATATATAGATATAGATATGTGTATATATATATAGATCTATATATATAAATATAGTTCATTTGTTTTGTTTGTATTTTTTAAAATGTTCAAGTTGCTATGTTCATTCATTTAAACAATATTTAAAAGTTATACTTTCAATTGCATTCTTATGCTAAGTGTTTTGTAATCTGATAAAATCTAATAAATAGCTGAATATGCATAAAGCAGTCTCATGTTTATTAAATGAAACAGAAGACATGGTTTATAAAACACTCTCTAATGTACAGTTACATTGCATGCTCTGTACAGAGATTAACAGACGTTTTAAGCACTTAAAAACTTCGATAAAGAACACTCCTCCTGTAGGCCAACAACTGCCTATCTGTATGTTCAACATCATATAATACTGTTTTTATGTGTGTGTTTTTAGAAGGCTGAAAGATTATATATATTTTTCTTAAACAGTTTGAAAACATTAATAACAGTCATTTTCAGTAAGTGTTGTGGTGTATTAGCTTCTGTGCTGGCTGAAGCCTATCAGGGCAAGTCCATTTAGCTCAGAATTTATATGATTACTACCAATGTTTATTAGAATAAAAGAAATAAATGTGAGAAGAACATGTGAGTAGTTGCTGTTAAAAAGCCTCATGGCAATGGGGATAAAGACCCTCCTGAACCTCTGAGTCCTGCAGTGCAGTGAGATGACCCTCTCACTGCAGTTCATCTTGTCCTGTGAGGATGCTTAGGTGGCTGTATTTATTGTTCTCCATTTTAGATTACAACTTCTTCCTCATCTGCTCTGCACAATGTCTGACTGACTCGACATCTTTGCAGACTGTCCTGCATTGTTTTGTTTTTTTTAGGTCTGGTGAACTCTTTACCACCTCCTTGGTGTTGGTGTTCAGGAGAAGACTGTTGTCATTGCTTCAGTCAGTTAAATAAATCTATATTAATACATCACATTTTAACACAATGACCTTATATTGATTTATGACTTTTAATCATTAATTCAAATTTAAATAATCATGTTTGAAATATTTATTCAACTTTAAAAAATTAATTTCTGCTAGTTTTTTTCTGTGGCAAAAAATACTGTAAAATTATTATTAAATTTACATTTACATTACATTTTTTTTTACGTTCTCAAGGTCCATTTTGTGTAATTTCCCACTACCAGTGAACGCCTCTTTTTTCTTACGTCTCTGGCTCACTTCTGAACCTCCGCCCACTTTCCCCCGGATCGCTGCCCCGGTAAGCTGCTTCTCTTCTCTTCTCTGAAATGTTTATTATCTGTTTGAGTGATTCACCGAGTTGTTGTTAGTGACTTATAAAGCCAGTTAAAGTATAAGTCATATTAAAGCAATACAATGTCTGCTTTTTTAGTGAGAAGTTGTAAATTTTCTATTTTAAAGGAGTTTTCGAGAAGCTAGCCCTGACAACCCAATGCTAACGCCTAGCGCTTTTATAGACCCAGTTTGAAATGACAATGGTTCATTTGACTGTATGCTACACTTTATTGTGTTGTTTCATTAGCTTCATTCGGTGTGTTAGTATTTCTGAGTCTGTTACGGAAGGTGCAGTTAGTTCTAACAAATCAGTCGGTTAAAACCGCCTCATTATTTAGGCTGTAAGGGTATGTAACGTGCCGCCATTTTAGAACCATGGCGGTACATTACATAATTGAAGCGGCAGGTTCTGCAACTTTGAAGGAGCCATTTTACCGCCTCTGACCCAACAGCGGGAGAAAAAAACAGCCCATGAATTTGGATTTTCCTCCTGAGTACCCGGCCTTCGCGTTCTACGTGGGCCGGGTCCTCGGAAGGTCGGGTAGGCCGGAAGTAAACGGCTGGGGAAATTGGACGGTCTAGCCTTCTGATTAGCATCACCGCTGTCTCGGTGGAGTTTAATAAACTCGGCGTCTGCTCCTTGCTATCTAGGCGTAAATTCTCAACCATCTCATAATTATTTTTAATCAGTTTTCTGTTTGACGTTTAGTCAGCTGTGTGAAAACCAAGGAGGTACCCACCCGGGGGATTAATACAGTTTTATGTTATCTAATCACTTTAATCTCAGCCAAACCGATTTACTTACGAAAAAATAAAACACTGAAAAAAGCCAAACAATATTTTTTTAGGTTGTCTAAGTGACTTATATATTACGTTTAACCCGGGTATCGAAAGTCCGCGGTGATCTGAAAATGATGTGCCGGAGTTGTGCCGTTCTCGGCGGCTTCAGTGACCCTCGAGCTCCCGGCTTGCTATCGAGCTAAACGTTGAAGCACTTTTGCAAATATGCAAAATCTTGATAAACCGAGCAGATATTTGATGTTTACACAGGTACTTTCCCGCCTGAAAATATGTTAAAAGTTTATTTTGTGACTCAGAAAGATTAGTAAGAGTAACTTTAAAACTTAGTAGCGGCCGCCATTGTTTGAAACTGAAGTTTGGCTGGGCCACATAGTCGTGTCCAAATTCATGGGCTGCATCCTCCTGAGGCCGCATTTGTAGACCGTCACAGCGACGTGCCGAAGGCTGTCCAAATTCGTAGACTCCTCCGAATGCAGCCGACAAATGCGTCGTCCTTTTCCCCGAATTTGAAGGATGAGTCGGGTGTGTCCTTCCTGGCCCACCGTATCCCAGAATTCATAGCGCGGCCCAGCCAAACTCCAGTTTCCAATAATGGCGGCCGCTACTAAGTTTTAAAATTACTCTTACTAATCTTTCTGGGTCACAAAATAAACTTTTAACATATTTTCAGGCGGGAAAGTAGCTGTGTAAACATCAAATATCTGCTCGGTTTATCAAGATATCGCATATTTACAAAAGTGCTTCGACGTTTTCGGAGCATCTGCTACCCACCAGCTCGATAGCAAGCCGGGAGCTCGAGGGTCACTGAAGCCGCCGAGAACGGCACAACTCCCGGTGTCCTGTTATATTTTAGATAGCAAGGAGCAGACGGCCGAGTTTATTAAACTCCGAGACAGCGGTGACGCTAATCAGAAGGCTAGACTGTCCAATTTCCCCAGCCGTTTACTTCCGGCCTACCCGACCTTCTGTGGACCCGGCCCACGTAGACCGCGAAGGCCGGGTCCTCAGGAGGATGCAGCCCATGAATTTGGACACGTCCGTGTTGGGGGTTAATTAATGGAAGGGGGAGAGAGAGAGGATAAAATACATATTAAATACAAGAATAATAACATCTCTTAATGAGAAGGAGACTTTTCACATTTTTAAAAACTGTTTAACAAAAGCTTGTTTGTTCAGGCCCGCATTTAAATACAACCTAAATCTGCAGCTCTGTTGAACTTTTCACTTTATGAAAAATTAATGAAATAAAAAAGGCCACCTTCAAATAAATAAAATTCAGCAGTGGGCCATTAATATTACTAATAAGGTGTATAGATATTTATTTTAAAACATCAGCATATTAAATGATACTGTGTGCACTTGATAATATTTTCAGGAAGTAGAATTTGAATGCAGGCCACCTCAAATGTTAAAGCCTCCAAATATATCATACAAGTTAACTGAATCTTAACTGATGCTGATTTTAGTTGTCTGATTCTGTATTTTTTCCTCTTTGTCTTTTGTTACACAGAGTGAAATACATCGTGAGTTTTGCCTTTGCTGGTAAGTAAACAGTCATTGTAACTGAAGCAATATAAACCCGGCATTGTGTAACATGTTTAGCAATTAGCATACAATAGTTTGGCTTTTTGTGACATCCATTGACTGACAGGCAAAAACACATAGTCAGGATTTATAATCTGTAGCAGCAAAGCCCCCCCACAGGACCTATGTCTCTCCCTGAAAATGTCCCTGAAGTTTAATAGACCATTTATGTCTGATTTTAATTTTGATGGCTTCTCAAATCATACATGTTTTAGGTGAGTCAGTATAAGTGGTAACTTAAACACCACAGCTACTGATTTATATTGTGTCTCATATTCTGCTCAAGTATTACATTAAAGTCAGAACATGAGTGAATGGAAGTGGTAGCTTAAACACTTGAGCAATAATTTAAAAAAAAATAAGTTAACCAAGTTCTGAGTCGATAATCTTTGCTATATTAAAGCCAGTGTGTAATTTATGTAGACTATCATTTTTTGTATCCAATATTTTTAATATGAAATGAAATTTAAAGTTATGGTTTTTTCAAATTTTATTAAAACTGACTTGTGATAGAAAATGTTGGAGCCACAAAGCTTCTTTGTAGGAAATATTTGGTATATCCTGCATTGTGCCAATAAATATTGGTGCCTATTCTTTGCACTTCTGTAGTAGTGAATGCTTTTATTACACATGTTATAGCCATGTGAGACCCTGCAACTAATGTTTTTCATGTTTAGAGTGCAGTAAGTTAAAGGCTTTAAGAAATCGAGGATCTTAATGGTTAATTTTTGTCACAGTAAGCTGGATTGAGTGTAAAGAGGGTCAAAAGTCTGAATCATTACACAGTGATCTGATTATTGTTTCGTTTCTCTAGACTGCTGATCTGATCGTCTTAGTCTGGTAAGTAAAGGTTGTGTTTGAAATACAGTGCTGGGAAAAGTCTTTCTTCCTTGCAGGTTTATTTTGTTTATGCTTTTGTCACATGTTTCATATCATCTAACAGGGAGAACCTGGATGAATACCAAAAAGCATTTTTAAAGTCATGATTTTTAAAGTCATGATTTTATGTATGAAGCAGAGAAAAACAAACCAGAACAACCTAAGATAATCTAATGAGCAACAAGTACCATCATGCATTTACAGTAATTAATAATGACTGGTTTACATCACTGAGGGGATTTTGGTCCACTCTACTTTCAGAATCGTCTTAATTAAGGTCCAATATAGGGTTTTCAAGTCATACCAACTATCTCAATTCCATTCAAGTACAGACTCTAATTAGTCTACACCAAGAGTTTTGTTTCATTCGATCGTGGCTCAAGAGTTGGGAGTTCGCCTTGTAATTGGAAGGTTGCCGGTTCGAGCCCCGGCTCGTACAGTCTCGGTCGTTGTGTCCTTGGGCAAGACACTTCACCCGTTGCCTACTACTGGTGGTGGTCAGAGGGCCCGGTGGCACCAGCGTCCGGCAGTCTCGCCTCTGTCAGTGCACCTCAGGGTGGCTATGGCTACAATGTAGCTGCCATCACCAGTGTGTGAATGTGTGTGTGAATGGGTGGATGACTGGATGTGTAAAGCGCTTTGGGGTCCTTAGGGACTAGTAAAGTGATATATAAATACAGGCCATTTACCATTCAGAGTTGGACTTGCTCGTGTGCTTTAGATCAATTTCCTGCTGTGAATCCCAAGTGTGATTAAACTTAAGCTCAGGACCTGATGGCTTGATGTAGGTCCTGAAGGAGTAAAATAACAGCACCATGTTTGACTTTATTGCTGGTGTTTGTTTCTTTATTGTTGTTGTTTTTTTGGTAATGTTTTGTCTCACTATAGAAGATTCAGTTTAGTGCAGTGAGTCAGCAAAGCTCTTGGTTATGATCAAGATATTTTTTGGCAAATGTGAGAATGGAGTTGTTCTTTTTGGCCAGTCATTGATTTTGCCTGTTCACCTACAACATCTGGGAGGATTTTTGTTTTCTGGGGTCTCCAAATCTGTATAATCTGTAGCAGCAAAGCCCCCACAGGTTTTTGTAAATCTTTCCAGAATTATAACTCTCTCTGAGTTTGTTTCACATTAGAGCGGCTCACGACTAGCAGTTTAAATAAATAAATTAAATATTCACCCTGAAGTGCACTGACTGACTGGCGCCGGACACTGGCGCCACCAGGCCCTCTGACCACCACCAGTAGGCAACGGGTGAAGTGTCTTGCCCAAGGACACAGCCACCGAGACTGTCCGGGACTCGAACCGGCAACCTTCCGATAAGTCTTTAAAGCAGGTTTAAAGAAACTGTCTGCTCTAACCTCAGTGTGTGGTTTTTGTTGGACCACACAATATTTACAGTAAGTTATTGTAGCAGCACATCTTGGTTTAAGTTTCCAGACTCTGTTTGTTTTTGTTTTAATAGAATTTCAATGCAGGCCACCTCAAATGTTAAAGCCTACAAACATTACATACAAGGCATCATTTGTGATTGTTGTATGCTTTTAAATAGCAAATCACTGGTTATGATTTCTACTCTGTTATGTAATAGAACCTAAATTTTAGAACATTACATGACTAAGAAACTTGTGTGGCTTATTGCAAATGGATAAAATCTCATATTACCTTTATGAGGAGAGTGATTAAGGTGTAGAAAAAAAAACAGTTGTTGTTCTTTGTATTCCAACTGTGGTAAACAAAGAAATTTCCTGAATCTTTTTGACTACAGAGAGTGATGCATTATTGACTCTGATGCTGATTTGAGTTGTCTCATTCTGTATTTTTGTCTTTTGTTATAGAGTGAACAGATCTTTGGTTTTGCCTTTGCTGGTAAGTAGACAGTGATGGTGATGTTTAGTAATTTACTTACAGTTTGGCTATTTGTGACATCTTGCCATTTGCTCTGGGCAAAAACACATAGTCAGCATTTATAATCTCTAGCAGCAAACCCCCCACAGAGGACCTCTGACTGCCCCTGAAAATGTCCCTGAAGTTTAATAGCCCATTTATGTCTGATTTTCATTTATGATGACTTATCAAGTCCAAATGTAGCTAAATGTCAGAGTTGTCTTTATACAATTGTTCGATTTCTCATTATGTTTGTGGATTTAAGTATCAAACAAAACTATGAAAGTGCTTTAGGTGAGTATAGGTGGTAACTTAAACACTTAAGAGCACCACAGCTATCGATTTCTATTGTCTCTCATATTCCACTTATGAATTAGCATGAAGTCACAACACTAGAAGTATTTTGCCTGAGTGACTAGAAGTGATACTTTGACACTTAAGCAATAATAAAAAGTAAGAAAATCAAAAGTGTGAATAGGTATATTAAAGCCAGTATTTTAGAATCAAATATAAATGTTCCCAAAAAGGGACATACTGCAAAATACATAAATATTCCTGCCAATAGGTACAATGGAAGGACTTTTTAGTATAATATTTTAAGAAATTTTAATTTCAATGACAAAACGATGTGCCACTGACATTGCTGTAACATGTCAGTATTTACTTGTATTTTGGATTTACATATTCAGACCAGACTAACTAAAACCTGGGGAGGTTTTCTGTTACTTCTGATTTAAACAATTATTTTGCATCCAATGTCTTTAATCTGAAATGAGATTAAAATTTGTGGTTCTTCACAGTTTATTAGAAACATTTGGTATATCCTGCATTTGTGCCAACAAATATTTGTGCCTATTTTTTGCACTTCTGTAGTAATGAATGATTTTGTTACATGTGATAGCCACGTGAGATCTAAAAATTAAGAGTACAGTTAAGTTTTTTTTGTTTTTTTTTGCCTGTCCCATTTGGTTCTTTAGCCGTCAGAATTGTTGTCTGAAGACCAACAAGGATACCCAATGGATTTATTTTGCCAAATGGATCATCATGGCATTGCCGTATTGGTCCATTTGATCGACCTTTGTTTTTATTATTTATTTTATTTTATTTTCAGTTGTTACAGACGGGACAGACATGAGTGAGGGATAGGAAAGGGAGAAAGAAAGAGGAAGGAAAAGAAAAACAGAAGGGGAGAGGGACAGTGAGAAAGGGGGGAAAAAAAAAAATCTCCGGGATCACCTGTTGAGAGAAAAAGAATAGAAAACAAGCAAAAAAAAAACAAAACAAAACAAAGCAACATACTATACACAACACCATCGCATTAATCTACCTAAGTGTAAACAGCAGTAAACACTAAATATTGAATGTTGTTGTGCAGCACGCAGGACAGACAGCGCACAATGTGCTTTGAAGTAGCAGCCAAGAAAGGTGTGATTTAAGTCTACAAACAGTGAACACCTGTGTGCACACCTGTGTGGATCGGCGCGCTTGTATTCAAATGGTTTCCCCATGTAATGGTCTGCAAGAGGATGTAGAGAGCCATAGCCCTGTCCCTCAGGGCATGAAGCAGGCATGGAGGAGATCCAGGCCCCAGACATCCAGAGGTCCCAGAGTGCAAGAGCCCAAGGAGGACCACCGGAGGGGCATCCGTGCCACCTTCATGGGAAGGGCTGAGGATACCCAGGCGAGGGGTCACCCAGTAGCCACCGGGCAGAAACTAGAGGGGGCTGCACCGGCGTGCCCGTCGGCTCCGCCGGCAGCCAGCTGTGCCAGAGTGAACCGAGCCGCAGGCACAGAGGCCGGAGGCCCGAGGGCCCTCCGCGCCCCGGAAGAGGCCTGACTGAGCAGCAGGCGCCAGGCCCCGCCAAGTAGCCACCAGGAGTGAGCTGGCACATGACCTGAGCGCCCAGCCCCGGACACCAAGAACCAACAATGCACCGACCCCTGAGGGCATCAGTCACCGGCAGGGAGTGTGGTGAGGGGAGATAGGCCTCCACACTTGGAGGGCCTGGGAGTTCCCAGAGAGGTGGAGTCTAAGACCCGACCTGACATATAGACACAGACAAACAGGCACACACAGACACAGACATGCATTCCCACCCTCATGCACACATATACAAACACTCAGCACTCACCCAACGTAGGAATAAACGTAAATGGACATGTACACACAATCACACTCCCCAAACATACTCTATACCCCGGGTCCAGGTATCCTCGCCCCCAGAGGGGGAAACTGCACCCAGACCCAAGAGATGTTACCCTTCCCTCCGGGGTGGAGGCTAGCAGACCGCCCCAGGCTCCGCAGCAGCAGGGAGGCCAATCGGACAGCCAGCATCTCTTTCCAGCCCCCCCGCCCCGATGGCTAGCAGAGAACGGGGGTGTGTTAAGACCCCATACCCTCCTCCTCCCGCTCAAGTGTAGTGTTGCTGCGTGTTGCTCTAAAGTGTGTTTAAAACAAGGGAGAGCATGGTGCTGCTGCCAGAGAGCAGCAGGTGTTAGCACGGCCCCTCCCGAGAACCCTCAATGTCTACATGGATTTAAAATTGAGAGGTGGGCACCGGCGCCAGAGGTAGGTTTGAATACACAGACCGTCTACTGGACGCCGTTAACGTGCCCACCCTCAAGGCCCTATATATATATATATATATGTGTGTGTGTGTGTGTGTTATGAGAGTGTAAGTAATGTGGATGTCTAAGTTGTGAGATAAAATTGAGGCACAGGTGGCCAGAAGAGGACAGAGGGGGGGGGGAATGTCTCCCCTGCACCCTGGTGACACACCCGCACCCCAAAGCCCTACCTGTGTGGGTGGGTGTGGTGGAGCGGGAAGAGGGAGGCAGCCGGGGATGGGGAGGAAAAGAAGGGAGGGGAGGGTGTCCCTCCCTAGGGCCAGCTCCCCCGCTGACCCCAATAGGCACCCCCGTCCTCTGGTATCCACCAAGGCAAGGGAGCCCAAGCCCATCCAGACCGGGGCCTACGGCAGCAGCACCGCCAAGCCCCACAGGACCCGGGGCAGCCCACCCTACCCCACCACAGAGGAAACTGTACCCACCCCAACATTCAATCATCTCCCAGACTACACAAGACACAGACACCCAGGTTAAGTTTATTCTCCACCTCTCCTATGTCTCTCCCCCACCTGCAGAGTGGACTCCTGCAAAGATGGAACAACCTCCCTGCCAGTTGAAGAGCCCCCCGGTTAGGCCGATGCACAAGAGGCCCCCTGCGCCAGGGCTGAGCCCCCGTGCACCCACCCGCCCACAACCTCGGCGACACACCGACGAGGACCGAAGCCCCCAAGGCCCAGCCAGAGCCCCAGCACGGAGGCGAAGCACCCCCGAACCCCAAACCCCCACGCCCGCCCCGGATCCACTCAGGGGCAGCCAGGCCACCAGGCCAGTAACCTCCGTCCGCCAGCACAGACCATCCTCCAGCCCCGCTGCACGCGGCCACGAGGAGAACAACCTCTGAGAGCGACCAGAGCCACTAACCAGGTTATTAACACAACCCCCGGGTTAAGCCCTCCAGGGATAACGCCTCTAGGGGTCCTCCAGGTGCCCTAAGCCCATCAGTACAGTTAAGTTTATAAAGGCTTAAAGAAATTGAGGATTTTACTTGTTATTTTATGACAAAGTAAATTTAATTGTGTGTGAAGAGGCTCAACAGTCTGAGTGATTAAACAGTGATCTGATATATTGTTTCCTTTCTCTAGACTACTGATCTGATCGTCTCAACGCTGGTAAGTAAAGGTTTTGTCTGAGGTACAGTCCTGGGAAAAGTATTTTTTCCTTGCAGATTCATTTTGTTTATGCTTTCTTTTTTTTGTCACATGTTTCAAAATCATCTAACAAGGATAACCTGATACACCTAAACCTGCCTATGTATACCTAAATACAAAAAGCAGTTTTATAGGGATGATTTCATGTATAAAGTGGAGAAAAACACTAAGTTGCTGTAGCAGCACATCTTGGTTTGAGTTTATAGACTTAGTTTATTGTTTAAATAGAACGCAAGTGTCCTTATAACAGCTCCACCACCATTTGTTAAACATTGTCATTCAGTTCAGTCCAATACTTTACTGTAGAAATCTTAATTGTGTAAAGCTCTATGTACTGTATTTTTCAGATTACAAGGCATGTAAATAAATTAGTCTGTTTTTAAGCATAAGGTACATTAAGGTAAACAAAACAGTCAGATAATTTGATCTTCATTTAACTCATAGTAACTCTCAACATTGTTAATTTGTAGCACAGAAAATACAGAACAATACACTCACTTTTTCAGTTAATTCCTCTTCCACAAATCCATCAAATTCTTGATGGGCTGATCAGTTTGAAATCTGCTTCGTAAGCATGTCTCTTAACAGTTGCCACGTCCTTGTACGCACACCATACTATTGTGTTAAAGCACTATACGAATTACTCCAAGAGGCTCCTGGCTATGGTAGCCATAATGCTCCAACAGTACATCAAGCGGTGCAGCTTTGTAGCTTACCAAACTCTTACTAAATATTTGACAGAATTTTGAGCACCGTGTACCACATAAATCCAGTTCGATGTCAGTAAGCACAACCAGAATCAATACATAATGCACACTGTTTATTTTATTTACCTATTTTAGAAAATGACAGGATTTTAAGTGCGCCTTATAGTCTGAAGAATATGGTAAAGCCAAGCTTATTGGAAATACCACTAATTCCAGTCCTTTTGTGTCTTACAGGTGACCTGCTGCAGACAACCCTCTCCCTCTATCATTATAAGCAATTCTGTCTGTCCTATCACTCTCCCTGCTCTATCTAATTTGAAAGCCATTCTATCTTGTATCCCTCTATCCCTACTGCTCTATCTAATTTTATCAGAACCCATTTT
The DNA here is from genome assembly GCF_963576455.1 of Neolamprologus multifasciatus. Classification (NCBI taxonomy): domain Eukaryota; kingdom Metazoa; phylum Chordata; class Actinopteri; order Cichliformes; family Cichlidae; genus Neolamprologus; species Neolamprologus multifasciatus. The sequence goes on from NC_140441.1 coordinate 45,069,057, forward strand.
CAGAAATCCAAGTTTTCAGAAATTGTTATCAGAATTTTGTCGATCTGTATTCAGAATTCTGAGAGATCTCCACTCTCACTGCTCCTTCTTTCCTGTCCTCTCACATCTTGTTATTGTGTAATATATCCAAAGTGCTATATTCACATAAATATTAGATTATTTCAAATACATTTGGCTAGTTGTTTCATTGACTATAACATTTGACTGCAGTAAGTGTGTACTAATATTATTTAAAGACAAAGCCATTTCTGTTACTGAGTGTAAGTGTTCGGCTGCAGTTATCATCGAGAAGCTGCCCTGAGGACCCAGACTTCCTGTTTCCTGACTGCTGCAGAACATTCAGCTGAAGAATCCTCATTGCCTCTCATTTGATCACCACACCACCACAGCTGTTTATATTTGCTTTAAAATTTAGATATCTGAAAGATTTGCAGTACTTCTACTTAAAAGCTAAGAGTTTTATTATAGTATTTTGATTGTTGCTATTTATTCTGCATATCCATATACAGATTAAAAGAAATATATGTAAGATTTTGAAAGAGATAAAATAAAACTGAGCCAAGTGTTTTGAGAGACCTTTGAATATCTTTCATATTGAGTTTAGATTAAAGTCAACCTTGTACATCTATTACAGATTCACAAGAACATTTGAGTAACTGTACATTTATCAGATTCAATAGTAGAAGAGCTAAAAGTTTTTCAGTGTTTCCAGTAGAGATGGACCGATCCGATATTACGTATCGGTATCGGTCCGATACTGACCCAAATTACTGGATCGGATATCGGCGAGAAATAAAAAATGTAATCCGATCCATTAAATATCAAAAAAGCACCTCACAAAGCTTGCTACACGGCGTAACTCGGCTCATAACCGTAGCACGTTGCAGCAGTATGCATCAGGTGATAGAGCCGCTGTGTGTATTTGTAGCCTTGCTAGCAAACCAGCATTTAATCTCCGAGGAAGTTTTCCCAGAGAGAAGTAAAGCAAGTGTGTAAGTTCATCTCTGAATGTCTGTAAAGCATTCCCACCTTAAGCTTAACAACAGATATATGGAGCGACTGCCTCTCTCTCTCTCTCCTGTTGCTACTTCAATCGTGAAACTGCTTAATGATCAGCTGATCGGCTTTTCTGTCGAGTCCGTCTCTCTTCTTAGTTTTTGGCCCACTTCTCACCAGAAAGAGGAAACCAGCGGCTGAACAACAGCAGCACTATTAAGCTTGATAAGCTGTTGTTAGAATTTATTTAATATTACTTTCTAGACCAGGATTGTTTTCTAGGTAGCTGACTAACTGTGCAGGGGCGGATCTAGCAAAGTTTAGCCAGGGGGGCCGATAGGGCATGAACAGGAAAAAGGGGGCACAAAGACATACTTTTCTTTCTTATTCTCATTTAAAATGTCGAGCTTTTAATAAATAATTATCTGACTCTTACACCCAAAGTTTTAATCGGATGTAAAATATATAGAAGTCCATTACTGTATATAGTAACTATTAAGTCTAATATACCCTAGTAAGCTATAGTACTTTTTCCTTTGGGAAGATACCATCTGTGCAGTCTGCAGTTCTGTTGAAGAAAGATGTTGAATCTATTTAATTATTCTTGAAAAATAATTTCTTTCTGTGCATTTTTCCCCCTGCATCAAATTAAATTTGATTACATCGATTAAGCATCATGAGGTGGAGGGTGTGGGGTGGTTCCCTATTTTTTTTTTGCTGGGTGTTTGCAACCCTATTAGTTAGGTTGCTTAATATTTCTGCAAAGTACTCTTTAAAATACCAGAATAGGGAGGATGGAGTAGGTTTAAGTTTTTTAGATTGATCAGTATTGCTGAACTATGAAATATTTTGGGCGCAGTGTATTTTTTACATACAGGTATAACAGAATAGCTTTAGTGTTGTTATTTATTTAAACTTGAGTATAAACTTATACAAAATGCAGCAAGATATTAAAAAAACAGTTTTATTGATTAAAAAACACACTATATCGGATTCATATCGGTATCGGCAGATATCCAAATTTATAATATCGGTATCGGTATCGGACATAAAAAAGTGGTATCGTGCCATCTCTAATATATATATATATATATATATATATATATATATATATATATATATATATATACATTTATAGGACCAGACCCCAGATCAGGCTCATCTGCAGAGCCTGCTGGATGGTCTCGTTAATCTCCCAGGTTTCATGGCTAACAACTTCCGGTCACCTACATTATAGGAAGTTAAGCGGCTTTGTGCGACGCAGTTCAACAACATATTTTTCTTGGATTAATGGTGAAGACACTAAAAACTGTTGCAGGGTATCTTGACAGCATCAGCGTAATGCAATAATTGCATCATGAAATTAACAATAACAATGAAAAGATTCCTCACATCGTTTTTTTTTTTTTTATTTAACCTTGAAAAATTGTAATTTTTCTTCTGTAATTAAGTGTAAAAAAAAGGCAAAAAATCCAGGTTTTGACTGTATGTGTAATTTGCTTTCCTTCATTTTCTTTGTACATACTTGAGCAATTTTAAACAATTTTATTTCACATTAAAATGTGTTCATACACTTTTATAATGAACATATGACACTTTTTCAAATATATTTAAAAACTGACATGCTCATACTCCGGCTTTATTTGATGATCCCGTGATTGTTTTCCGATGCCATGTCAAAAGATTTGTGGTTTGTAAACAACTGCCCTAACTTCAAATAAATTAAGAACCAATTTTCTGCAGTGTACTGAATATTTTTAGTCTCTTTGGCTTTAGACACAAAAGCGAGTAAACGTTTTGGAAACTCCACAACATCATTCTGATCATGAGTCACTGAAGTCAGGAAAACTCATTAAAATGTAAAGAATAATAAGGTGTGGGTCACCTCTTTGATAACTGTTCAGTGCAAATTAATTGAAGGTAAGTGAGTAGATGGTAGCATTACTTAGGTTTTTGTGGCCTGTTTTGTTTGTTTTGCTTTGTTGTTGTTGTTTTTTTACATTTTATAACAAAGACATCTGTTCAAAACAATTAATTCCAGTTACTTTAAAAATAAAAAGGATGATGTTGGGCTAGAATAACCCAGAGATTAACTTGTGATGAACTCCTGGAGCACTTGAAACATGCCAGACATCATAGAAATATACTGTTCCATGGTTCTTGGTAAATAACTGAGAGAGCACTGAATTCTTGGCACCTATGACATATCAAGCTTGTAATGTCTTTTTTTGGTGCTTTTACAGGAAATGTAGTTAGCAAAATCTTACAAAAAATCTCATGAATTAGGCTTGAACAGCTTTTTCTTTTGGTTTTGTCTGAACTACATCCTAACTTGTGCTCCATCCTTTGTCCTGCGGGGAAAAGGACAGAAAATGCGATGACATGTTATCTCTTAAAAACACAGTTGCGAGTTTTGTTGACAGAGAGGTTAGAAATGTAATATTTAGTCAGGTTTTTTTAATGACCTTTAAAACACAAGTGTTGTTACTATTTTAGGACTTAAATCCACCATAAAACAAAAATGATCATGACTCAAAAATGTATTTGTTGAACTACACTACACAGAGTTTCATGTGGAGAGAAAAAAAAAGTGTGTACATTTATATATGCTGTTGGAAAATTTCACACCTGTTTATGCTCTCCTTGTTTGAGTTATGACTTTGTCGCTGGTCTCAGAGTCAATTCTGGTCTAGCAGGCAAGTTACACAAGAGTGATGTGGACACTGAAGTCTGCATAAGGTACACAAAGGAGTAAACGGAGTGTGTATAGCACTTGGTGCAGTGCCCCCCTGCCCCCAAGCTAGGCGACTGACTCCAGCAGATCCTAGGAACAACATCAAGATCTCTGTCCAGAAGAGTGCAGTCCTAGAAACAGCTACTGCGCAGGACCCTGAAGCTCCCAGGGCCCAAGCTTGAAGGATAAAAACCACCTGCAGGGGGAAGAGGAGAAAAAAAAACAGAGATATTATAATTTATTTGGCTTCAAAATATCACTTTTTAAATCTTCTGTCTAATTGAGAAATGTATTAAACTTATTTATGATGAACACTTTTATTTGCATCACATTGTACAATCATTTCATTAGTTTTCTGTGGATGCATGTGTACTTTTGAGTTGCTTTGCAAATTAACAAATAATGATTTACAGTTCATTTTATTCCACATGGATTTAACCCACATAGCTGATTGCTGATTATAAATAATTCCCGTGTTTAACTATATCAGCTAACTTAATATTAATACTAATTGTTACCCTTCCTACTGTAAATGCCTGATTTTATCAGACACATGCATATTGTGTAATCATACAGGGTTTGACCTTCTTTTTTTAAAAAAACAAAATTTATTCCAAGCAAACGTTTTTATACAATTTTTTCTCCACTTTTCTGGAGTAATTTCGGCACACAATGGAAAGTTGTTACAACAGCAACAAAATAATCAGAAGAAGAAGAAAAGAAACTAACCAATCAGGGCTCACGTACGACTTGCAGCCAATCAGCGTAAACTTTAAAAACTCACCCGCCATGATTGTTATGTTTCTGCACTGAGCTTGTACGTTGCGCTGTCAGCTTTTAGTAAGTAGACAAAAAAGAAAAGAAAACAATTGTACCTCTTTGGAAAAAGAAAAAAGGTAAGTTGGGTTTTTAATCATAAAAGTTGTTCACTTAGATATATTTGTTAACGGAATGTTGAACCCTGCGCGAGTCCTTCTGTCAACAGTCGCGGTGGAGTGGGTTACAAAACTAGCATTGGTTGAATAATTAGCTCATGTTCCTGGTTCGCCTTTGAAAGTATCTATTTTCTACTCACTACACTTTTTAGTAGCAGTAGAACAAAACACTGTGCTGGCTCACGTTTATTTTCTCCGCCTTTTGCCGTATTATACTTTGCTTTTACTCAGGTATGTAGTTGGTGTAAGGTTCACGACTCCTTCAAGTCATACTTTAATCCAGTAACACTGACGTTAACGTTTGCTTGCAGAGAAACCACCAAGGAAAAAATTAAGCCATCGAGACGCCATTCCTGTCGTTGCTTTAACGCAATTGTTTGAATTTCCGGAGAATAAGAAAAGCGGGAGGGGAAAAAAACACAGCGTCAATATTTTTGATCTGTTGGTGGTTACGTCTACAAGCTTGTAGCTAAACAGGCCAAAATGAAGCCGTTTTTTCCGTGTTACCATTTATAGTGCCTAGCCTATACCACATACTTTTCTCTTTTTTTTCCTGACAGCTCTTGCTCAGTACATTGTCCATGTTTTGGGAATTATTTTGTGTGTGGTTTTAAAATTGCCACCACATGAATAATGACACTAATACGTTTAAAAACTTTCTAATTTCTATTCTTATAGCTGATTACAACACAAAAAAATTTGCCTTTCAGTTTTGGATCCCTCTCATTTTTAACTAATATGACAAATGTCTCCTAATGTCTGTAATATCCATTGCATGCAATCTGCAGTACCTTTCAAAACATTATCTGTTTCCCTTCTTGAAAAATCCAGATACCTGATTATGGAGTCTCGATTTGCTCACCTGCGGCAGCGGGACATCAGTGTGTTGATGCTTAGGGTAAAAATGTCTCGGAGAAGGTCTCATTCCCAGAAGGAGAATCGAGAACGTACCGTGAACACCCGGAGGCAGCTGGAAATGTCCTCCCTGGATGCCTCTATTGCAGTGGCCAATATGTCAACCATACAAGAGAAGACGAAAAACAATGAAAAACCTGCTAAAGGTATGGCTTCACAGTTTAAAAAAAAAAAAAAAAAAAAAAAAAATGCACTGCTCTAGCTTATTTGTGCCCTTCCCCATGCTTGTTCCTCCACAGCAAAAGCAGTGGAAGATAGGCTGAAACAGCTCAAGCGCTGGAAGGAGCGGAAGGCTCTTGAGAAAGAGAAAGAGAAGAGGGAAAGGGAGCGTAAAGGGGTGTTTAAGATTGGTCTGTATCATCCAACGGGAACCATTACCTCACTACCTGCTGTCCCAGATGCCTCAACAAAAATCCAAGAGGTAAGAGGGGACTTGTCAAAAAACACTTTAGATAATTTATTCTAAAACATGTCTGTGAATCACACTACTTCCCTATCTTTTTGTTGGTTCTTTCATAACTGTGATGACCACGTGATATCAGAAGATTTTTTTTTTTATTTTTAATTTTTTTTTGTCTCAGTGGAATTTATTTATTTTTGGTTATGTTTTCAGAAAAAGGCGAACACGGCTCCATCCCAAAGTATTAGAGTCACTCGTTCAATGAAACAGCAGCAGCAAGTGGAGAAGGTACTGTTTTCTTCCACACATGCACCATTGTTTTCACAGGTTTTGTATTTAACTATTTAAAACAAAAAAACTAATACTTTGTTCATTTGCAGCCTCTGAAGATACAAGATCCAAATACTGGAGTGAAGAAGGGTAAACTAACTGAATGCCCCTTAACTGACTTTTTATTTTTAAATGCAGCTTTAGATTAGAAGCAGTTTTAGTAATGACCTTCTTCTTTCTGTAGGACAACCTGCTGTGGAAAGATCAACAAGGACCCGGGTAGCTTCTGCCAAGCCTGCATCAACTACAACCAAGACCAAAGGTACAAATAATTAAAAAAAGAAAAAAAAAAAAAAAACTGCCCTTGAAACCAGCCATTGTGCTTTTTTTGTTTTGCAGTACTGCATTCCTGTGTTTAGCTCTTAATTTGTGTCTGTATTATCCCATTCTACCATAGAAGCACCTGCCGTACGAGCTTTGTCAACCAGATCTGCCAACAGACCTCCAGTTCCTGTGGTAAAGGGCAAACCTAAGGACAAGACTGCAGGTATTGTCTGGTTTGGAAGCTCATTTAATATCGAAACTGGGGAGGGAAGTTAAGAAATGGCGTTGAGGTTTAAAACATAAATGGATATTTGTTTGTGTTTAATGTCTCTCACCAGTGTCCAATACAAGAACCACAAGGAGCCGAGCAAATCTTAATCCTGTGGCTCCCCTGTCTGGTGCACAAAGGAACTGTAAAGGTATCATGAACCAAAAAACCAAAACAAAATTTGTTCCAAATGTGTCTGCCTCACTTTACATTGTGAACAGTTGTTGGAATTTCTCTCACCATTTTTGTTGTCCTTCTTTATGAAACACAGAAGCAGTCAATGACACTGTCCATCATGCTATCTCAGAGGTGAGCAGTTCAGTGAAACACACGGCAAACTAAACTTGTGATCAATTTTTAAGTAACTTGGAGTTTAATTGCTTTGCTGCTCCTGTCGTGTGCAGGAACCTGAGCTGACAGAGCCTGAGATGCAGGACATTGAGAAAAGACCTAGTCCTCCCAGCCCGACACCATGTGCTGAGGAAGAAGACATGGTGGTGGCTCAATCTCCAGCCAAGCCTGTTTCTGCTGATCTCGTCCCATCTACATCCTCATTTGCTCCAGAAGGTTTTCTCTTCCAGGCTCCGACTGGCTTGTCATCCTTCAAGTTTGAGCCTCTCACACCTCGTTCAGCAGACTCCTTCCTTACACCAAGGTCTGCTTCTTTTTTCCGTTTCATCTGCTCAAATTTTCCGTTTGTTTGCAGAGAAACCACCAAGGAAAAAATTAAGCCATCGAGACGCCATTCCTGTCGTTGCTTTAACGCAATTGTTTGAATTTCCGGAGAATAAGAAAAGCGGGAGGGGAAAAAAACACAGCGTCAATATTTTTGATCTGTTGGTGGTTACGTCTACAAGCTTGTAGCTAAACAGGCCAAAATGAAGCCGTTTTTTCCGTGTTACCATTTATAGTGCCTAGCCTATACCACATACTTTTCTCTTTTTTTTCCTGACAGCTCTTGCTCAGTACATTGTCCATGTTTTGGGAATTATTTTGTGTGTGGTTTTAAAATTGCCACCACATGAATAATGACACTAATACGTTTAAAAACTTTCTAATTTCTATTCTTTTAGCTGATTACAACACAAAAAAATTTGCCTTTCAGTTTTGGATCCCTCTCATTTTTAACTAATATGACAAATGTCTCCTAATGTCTGTAATATCCATTGCATGCAATCTGCAGTACCTTTCAAAACATTATCTGTTTCCCTTCTTGAAAAATCCAGATACCTGATTATGGAGTCTCGATTTGCTCACCTGCGGCAGCGGGACATCAGTGTGTTGATGCTTAGGGTAAAAATGTCTCGGAGAAGGTCTCATTCCCAGAAGGAGAATCGAGAATGTACCGTGAACACCCGGAGGCAGCTGGAAATGTCCTCCCTGGATGCCTCTATTGCAGTGGCCAATATGTCAACCATACAAGAGAAGACGAAAAACAATGAAAAACCTGCTAAAGGTATGGCTTCACAGTTTTTAAAAAAAAAAAAAAAAAAAAAAAAAAAAATGCACTGCTCTAGCTTATTTGTGCCCTTCCCCATGCTTGTTCCTCCACAGCAAAAGCAGTGGAAGATAGGCTGAAACAGCTCAAGCGCTGGAAGGAGCGGAAGGCTCTTGAGAAAGAGAAAGAGAAGAGGGAAAGGGAGCGTAAAGGGGTGTTTAAGATTGGTCTGTATCATCCAACGGGAACCATTACCTCACTACCTGCTGTCCCAGATGCCTCAACAAAAATCCAAGAGGTAAGAGGGGACTTGTCAAAAAACACTTTAGATAATTTATTCTAAAACATGTCTGTGAATCACACTACTTCCCTATCTTTTTGTTGGTTCTTTCATAACTGTGATGACCACGTGATATCAGAAGATTTTTTTTTTTTAATTTTTTTTTGTCTCAGTGGAATTTATTTATTTTTGGTTATGTTTTCAGAAAAAGGCGAACACGGCTCCATCCCAAAGTATTAGAGTCACTCGTTCAATGAAACAGCAGCAGCAAGTGGAGAAGGTACTGTTTTCTTCCACACATGCACCATTGTTTTCACAGGTTTTGTATTTAACTATTTAAAACAAAAAACTAATACTTTGTTCATTTGCAGCCTCTGAAGATACAAGATCCAAATACTGGAGTGAAGAAGGGTAAACTAACTGAATGCCCCTTAACTGACTTTTTATTTTTAAATGCAGCTTTAGATTAGAAGCAGTTTTAGTAATGACCTTCTTCTTTCTGTAGGACAACCTGCTGTGGAAAGATCAACAAGGACCCGGGTAGCTTCTGCTAAGCCTGCATCAACTACAACCAAGACCAAAGGTACAAATAATTAAAAAAAAAACAAAAAAACAAAAAAAAAACTGCCCTTGAAACCAGCCATTGTGCTTTTTTTGTTTTGCAGTACTGCATTCCTGTGTTTAGCTCTTAATTTGTGTCTGTATTATCCCATTCTACCATAGAAGCACCTGCCGTACGAGCTTTGTCAACCAGATCTGCCAACAGACCTCCAGTTCCTGTGGTAAAGGGCAAACCTAAGGACAAGACTGCAGGTATTGTCTGGTTTGGAAGCTCATTTAATATCGAAACTGGGGAGGGAAGTTAAGAAATGGCGTTGAGGTTTAAAACATAAATGGATATTTGTTTGTGTTTAATGTCTCTCACCAGTGTCCAATACAAGAACCACAAGGAGCCGAGCAAATCTTAATCCTGTGGCTCCCCTGTCTGGTGCACAAAGGAACTGTAAAGGTATCATGAACCAAAAAACCAAAACAAAATTTGTTCCAAATGTGTCTGCCTCACTTTACATTGTGAACAGTTGTTGGAATTTCTCTCACCATTTTTGTTGTCCTTCTTTATGAAACACAGAAGCAGTCAATGACACTGTCCATCATGCTATCTCAGAGGTGAGCAGTTCAGTGAAACACACGGCAAACTAAACTTGTGATCAATTTTTAAGTAACTTGGAGTTTAATTGCTTTGCTGCTCCTGTCGTGTGCAGGAACCTGAGCTGACAGAGCCTGAGATGCAGGACATTGAGAAAAGACCTAGTCCTCCCAGCCCGACACCATGTGCTGAGGAAGAAGACATGGTGGTGGATCAATCTCCAGCCAAGCCTGTTTCTGCTGATCTCGTCCCATCTACATCCTCATTTGCTCCAGAAGGTTTTCTCTTCCAGGCTCCGACTGGCTTGTCATCCTTCAAGTTTGAGCCTCTCACACCTCGTTCAGCAGACTCCTTCCTTACACCAAGGTCTGCTTCTTTTTTCCGTTTCATCTGCTCAAATTTTCCTTTTGCTAAATATGTACTGAAACACTGATGTTGGCCACAGTATTGCAAAACACCAATTAATAGATGCGTTTACTGCTGTTGTTACTCAGCATTACTGTGACGAGTCAGGCAGTAGTATATTATAGTATTCTGTTTAGGGTGTCTGCAAGTTTAATAATAGAAATACTATACCAGAGTATTGATCTATATCACAGGAGGAAGCAATGTTATATTTTAGCACTGATATTTCTGTTTGTTATGATGTTGCAGATTTTTCTTTTTTGGGCCCTTTTTTTAAAGAAAATATGTAGGCTTTAAAATTTCAGTCAATCTAAAAGCAGTGCTTTTCTTTCCATCCAGCTCCAGCTTCAACCTTCCACCAGCCCCCGTATTCAGTGATGAGCAGAGCGAATCGTGTCCACCTAAATCTCCTCTGCGCTCTCCTCCTCATACCTCTCCCACAGTTGCCCCTACAAGTCCAGGTGGATCAGTGGAAACAAAGCACGACGTACCATATTTCAGGTACTTTTCATATCGTTTAGTCTTTCAAAAAAGAACCTTTTTTTTTTTTTTTTTAATAAACATTTTCTTTTAAATTCTTCAGATCAGAAATGGCCAATGAGACAGAGAGACTGACGGGCTTGTCTCTCCACTGGGAGTCTAAAGTGGAGGATGAGTCCATCCCACAAGAAAGTGAGTTTATCTTCTACACCAATTGATTATTAAAATCTTGAATATTTAATTTTGGTTCTGTAGATAGTTGTTGTTTTCATATGAGGAAAATGGTGGATTTCTCTGACTAATAGTAATTTTGTTATCTTTTTTTCTCATCGTGTTCAGTGAGAGATCGCATGCGCACAGCTGTTGGCCAAGCACGGCTGTTGATGAAAGAACGCTTCAACCAATTCAGCGGTCTGGTGGACGACTGTGAGCTAGGCCGAGGGGAGAAGGTCACCACCTGCACTGACCTGCAGGGGTTCTGGGACATGGTTTATTACCAGGTGATGCCTCAAGAGAGGTGCAACACACACATTAACACGCAAACAAGGAGAAGAGGCCTAACATCTGTTTTGCACTCTTTCCCTATTCTAGGTCGAGGATGTCAACAAGAAGTTTGACGCTCTGAAAGAAGCAGAGGAGCGAGGCTGGGTGGAGGAGCACAAGCCTCCACCACGACAGAAGAAAGTAGTGAAGGTAAAGATTCCTAATTTAAGCTTTGGTTCAAAAACACACAGCTGTGCCATCATAAAACTGACTATATTAACACATCACCGAACTAATCATTGAGTTTTATGGTTGTTGTTTCTGTAGTCATTTGCATATGAAGGCCTCTGTGTTTAAGAAAACAGCTTGTCCCGTCTTTTTAACAGAAACAGCCAGCAGCATCTGCAAAGCCTGCAGGAACTAATGCAGCAGCTAAGGCTCGTCTGGCTGCCGCAAAAGCAGCTATGAAAGCCAAAAAGCAGGCAGCTGAGGCAGAGAAGGCAGCTGGTGCTGCTAACACTGAAGACTGTCTCGTCTTGGGCTCTCAGAATCCACACCCACAGGCAGGGGCTCAAAAGCAGGACACAGTGGTCTTTGATGGAGGCTTCTTCCAGGTGGAGAGCCCAGCTAAACAATCAGGTGACTTGCATGCCAAAAGTTTGTACTTTAGATGACTCTGGATTTGGTCTAATCATATTGCACATGTTGTTTTTTTTTTTCTTTGTTCAGTTAGGAGATCCAGCCATTTAAATGCTGCTGTGCTGCCTGGGGTCTCTCCCTGCTCCACATATCTCTCACCTAGAAGGGTCACCCGGCGCTCCCTTGCGTTGGCTCAGACACCTGTTCAACATGTTCACACACCTGCACACCTCTGCCTCACTGTCAGACAAACCCCAGAACCAAAGTCTCAGTGCGGCACTCCTCAGGCGACCCAGAGCAGAAGGGACATTGTGAACATCTCTATGGATTTCTCACCTGTCAAGGAAGTGATTTCAGATGACACCCAACCTGACGGATGCCCTGCACAAGTGTCAGAAAAAGTCTCCACAGACATTCCCTCTGTTCCACAACTCCTTCCAGCAATCCTCGAGCCAGCCGAGGATCTAACTGTTGATAACCCTGTCAGTCCAGCAGTTCCAGGCTCTCCGTGCAAACAACCTACCGTGCCCCCAGCTCCTGAGCCCTCATCAGCCCCGAGCTTTACACTGTCGCCCTGTGCAACTCCTAGCCAACCTTCCGTCTCTTCATCTGCTGTGCAGGGCCTCGTGGAGACTCTGTGTCACACACCAGACAGCACAGTTGTTGAGGTAAAATAAATTTCCCCCCCAATTCTGTGTTGTGCCTCAGAACTTTTTTTTTTTTTTTTTTTTGGGGGG
>NC_140441.1:45081707-45129207 GCF_963576455.1 Neolamprologus multifasciatus
TTTTTTCTTCTTTCTTTCACGCCTGGTGGGCGGTGCCACCCGATCACAAGGGCTGGCAAGGCTTTCGGAGCCTGGGGAGCTGGGGAGCGGACACCCGCACAAAGGGGCCAGGCGGCCCGGTCCGGTTTTTTTTCTTCTTCTTTCACAAGCCTGGTGGGCGGTGCCACCCGATCACAAGGGCTGGCAAGGCTTTCGGAGCCTGGGGAGCGGACACCCGCACAAAGGGTGGCCAGGCGGCCCGGTCCGGGTTTTTTCTTCTTTGTTTCACTGCCTGGTGGGCGGTGCCACCCGATCACAAGGGCTGGCAAGGCTTTCGGAGCCTGGGGAGCGGACACCCGCACAAAGGGTGGCCAGGCGGCCCGGTCCGGGTTTTTTTTTCTTTCTTTCACAGCCTGGTGGGCGGTTGCCACCCGATCACAAGGGCTGGCAAGGCTTTCGGAGCCTGGGGAGAACGGACACCCGCACAAAGGGTGGCCAGGCGGCCCGGTCCGGGTTTTTCTTTTTTTTCTTTTTCACGCCTGGTGGGCGGTGCCACCCGATCACAAGGGCTGGCAAGGCTTTCGGAGCTGGGGAGCGGACACCCGCACAAAGGGTGGCCAGGCGGCCCGGTCCGGGTTTTTTCTTCTTTTTCACGCCTGGTGGGCGGTGCCACCCGATCACAAGGGCTGGCAAGGCTTTCGGAGCCTGGGGAGCGGACACCCGCACAAAGGGTGGCCAGGCGGCCCGGTCCGGGTTTATTCTTCTTTGTTTCACGCCTGGTGGGCGGTGCCACCCGATCACAAGGGCTGGCAAGGCTTTCGGAGCCTGGGGAGCGGACACCCGCACAAAGGGTGGCCAGGCGGCCCGGTCCGGGTTTTTCTTCTTTGTTTCAGACGCCTGGTGGGCGGTGCCACCCGATCACAAGGGCTGGCAAGGCTTTCGGAGCCTGGGGAGCGACACCCGCACAAAGGGTGGCCAGGCGGCCCGGTCCGGGTTTTTTCTTCTTTCTTTCACTGCCTGGTGGGCGGTGCCACCCGATCACAAGGGCTGGCAAGGCTTTCGGAGCCTGGGGAGCGGACACCCGCACAAAGGGTGGCCAGGCGGCCCGGTCCGGGTTTTTTCTTCTTTCTTTCACAGCCTGGTGGGCGGTGCCACCGATCACAAGGGCTGGCAAGGCTTTCGGAGCCTGGGGAGCGGACACCCGCACAAAGGGTGGCCAGGCGGCCCGGTCCGGGTTTTTTCTTCTTTCTTTCACTGCCTGGTGGGCGGTGCCACCCGATCACAAGGGCTGGCAAGGCTTTCGGAGCCTGGGGAGCGGACACCCGCACAAAGGGTGGCCAGGCGGCCCGGTCCGGGTTTTTTCTTCTTTGTTTCACTGCCTGGTGGGCGGTGCCACCCGATCACAAGGGCTGGCAAGGCTTTCGGAGCCTGGGGAGCGGACACCCGCACAAAGGGTGGCCAGGCGGCCCGGTCCGGGTTTTTTCTTCTTTCTTTCAGCCTGGTGGGCGGTGCCACCGATCACAAGGGCTGCAAGGCTTTCGGAGCCTGGGGAGCGAACACCCGCACAAAGGGTGGCCAGGCGGCCCGGTCCGGGTTTTTTCTTCTGTCTCACGCCTGGTGGGCGGTGCCACCCGATCACAAGGGCTGGCAAGGCTTTCGGAGCCTGGGGAGCGGACACCCGCACAAAGGGTGGCCAGGCGGCCCGGTCCGGTTTTTGTTCTTTGTTTCACGCCTGGTGGGCGGTGCCACCCGATCACAAGGGCTGGCAAGGCTTTCGGAGCCTGGGGAGCGGACACCCGCACAAAGGGTGGCCAGGCGGCCCGGTCCGGGTTTTTTCTTCTTTCTTTCAACGCCTGGTGGGCGGTGCCACCGATCACAAGGGCTGGCAAGCTTTCGGAGCCTGGGGAGCGGACACCCGCACAAAGGGTGGCCAGGCGGCCCGGTCCGGGTTTTTTCTTCTTTTTTCACGCCTGGTGGGCGGTGCCACCCGATCACAAGGGCTGGCAAGGCTTTCGGAGCCTGGGGAGCGGACACCCGCACAAAGGGTGGCCAGGCGGCCCGGTCCGGGTTTTTCTTCTTTGTTTCACTGCCTGGTGGGCGGTGCCACCCGATCACAAGTGCTGGCAAGGCTTTCGGAGCCTGGGGAGCGGACACCCGCACAAAGGGTGGCCAGGCGGCCCGGTCCGGGTTTTTTCTTCTTTCTTTCACACGCCTGGTGGGCGGTGCCACCCGATCACAAGGGCTGGCAAGGCTTTCGGAGCCTGGGGAGCGACACCCGCACAAAGGGTGGCCAGGCGGCCCGGTCCGGGTTTTTTCTTTTTTTCACGCCTGGGGGCGGTGCCACCCGATCACAAGGGCTGGCAAGGCTTTCGGAGCCTGGGAGCGGACACCCGCACAAAGGTGGCCAGGCGGCCCGGTCCGGGTTTTTCTTCTCTGTTTCAGACGCCTGGTGGGCGGTGCCACCCGATCACAAGGGCTGGCAAGGCTTTCGGAGCCTGGGAGCGGACACCCGCACAAAGGGTGGCCAGGCGGCCCGGTCCGGGTTTTTTCTTCTTTGTTTCACACGCCTGGTGGGCGGTGCCACCCGATCACAAGGGCTGGCAAGGCTTTCGGAGCCTGGGGAGCGGACACCCGCACAAAGGGTGGCCAGGCGGCCCGGTCCGGGTTTTTTCTTTTTTCTTCTTTCTTCACAGCCTGGTGGGCGGTGCCACCGATCACAAGGGCTGGCAAGGCTTTCGGAGCCTGGGGAGGACACCCGCACAAAGGGTGGCCAGGCGGCCCGGTCCGGGTTTTTTCTTTCTTTCACACGCCTGGTGGGCGGTGCCACCCGATCACAAGGGCTGGCAAGGCTTTCGGAGCCTGGGGAGCGGACACCCGCACAAAGGGTGGCCAGGCGGCCCGTCCGGGTTTTTTCTTCTTTCTTTCACGCCTGGTGGGCGGTGCCATCCGATCACAAGGGCTGGCAAGGCTTTCGGAGCCTGGGGAGCGGACACCCGCACAAAGGGTGGCCAGGCGGCCCGGTCCGGGTTTTTTCTTCTTTGTTTCAGACGCCTGGTGGGCGGTGCCATCCGATCACAAGGGCTGGCAAGGCTTTCGGAGCCTGGGGAGCGGACACCCGCACAAAGGGTGGCCAGGCGGCCCGGTCCGGGTTTTTCTTCTTTGTTTCACGCCTGGTGGGCGGTGCATCGATCACAAGGGCTGGCAAGGCTTTCGGAGCCTGGGAGCGGACACCCGCACAAAGGGTGGCCAGGCGGCCCGGTCCGGGTTTTTTCTTCTTTTTTTCAGATGGTGGGCGGTGCCACCCGATCACAAGGGCTGGCAAGGCTTTCGGAGCCTGGGGAGCGGACACCCGCACAAAGGGTGGCCAGGCGGCCCGGTCCGGGTTTTTTCTTCTTTGTTTCAGACGCCTGGTGGGCGGTGCCACCCGATCACAAGGGCTGGCAAGGCTTTCGGAGCCTGGGAGCGGACACCCGCACAAAGGGTGGCAGGCGGCCCGGTCCGGTTTTTTCTTCTTTCTTTCAAGCCTGGTGGGCGGTGCCACCCGATCACAAGGGCTGGCAAGGCTTTCGGAGCCTGGGGAGCGGACACCCGCACAAAGGGTGGCCAGGCGGCCCGGTCCGGGTTTTTTCTTCTTTGTTTCAGACGCCTGGGGGGCGGTGCCACCCGATCACAAGGGCTGGCAAGGCTCTCGGAGCCTGGGAGCGACACCCGCACAAAGGGTGGCCAGGCGGCCCGGTCCGGATTTTTTCTTTTTTTCTTCTTTCTTCAACAAGCCTGGTGGGCGGTGTCAACCGATCACAAGGGCTGGCAAGGCTTTCGGAGCCTGGGGAGCGGACACCCGCACAAAGGGTGGCCAGGCGGCCCGGTCCGGGTTTTTTCTTCTTTCTTTCACACGCCTGGTGGGCGGTGCCACCCGATCACAAGGGCTGGCAAGGCTTTCGGAGCCTGGGAGTGGACACCCGCACAAAGGGTGGCCAGGCGGCCCGGTCGGGTTTTTTCTTCTTTCTTTCAGATGCCTGGTGGGCGGTGCCACCCGATCACAAGGGCTGGCAAGGCTTTCGGAGCCTGGGGAGCGGACACCCGCACAAAGGGTGGCCAGGCGGCCCGGTCCGGGTTTTTTCTTCTTTGTTTCAGACGCCTGGTGGGCGGTGCCACCCGATCACAAGGGCTGGCAAGGCTTTCGGAGCCTGGGGAGCGGACACCCGCACAAAGGGTGGCCAGGCGGCCCGGTCCGGGTTTTTTCTTCTTTGTTTCAGACGCCTGGTGGGCGGTGCCATCCGATCACAAGGGCTGGCAAGGCTTTCGGAGCCTGGGGAGCGGGACACCCGCACAAAGGGTGCCAGGCAGCCCGGTCCGGATTTTTTCTTTTTTCTTCTTTCTTTCACAAGCCTGGGGGCGGTGTCACCCGATCACAAGGGCTGGCAAGGCTTTCGGAGCCTGGGGAGTGGACACCGTACAAAGGGTGGCAGGCTGCCCGGTCCGGGTTTTTTCTTCTTTCTTTTCACACGCCTGGTGGGCGGTGCCACCCAATCACAAGGCTGGCAAGGCTTTCGGAGCCTGGGGAGCGGACAACCCGCACAAAGGGTGGCAGGCGCCCGGTCCGGGTTTTTTCTTCTTTGTTTCAGACGCCTGGTGGGCGGTGCCAGCCGATCACAAGGGCTGGCAAGGCTTTCGGAGCCTGGGGAGCGACACCCGCACAAAGGGTTGCCAGGCGGCCCGGTCCGGGTTTTTTTCTTCTTTGTTTCAGACGCCTGGTGGGCGGGTGCCACCCGATCACAAGGGCTGGCAAGGCTTTCGGAGCTTGGGGAGCGGACACCCGCACAAAGGGTGGCCAGGCGGCCCGGTCCGGGTTTTTTCTTCTTTCTTTCACACGCCTGGTGGGCGGTGCCACCCGATCACAAGGGCTGGCAAGGCTTTCAGAGCCTGGAGAGCGGACACCCGCACAAACTGACGCATCTGAGGGCCGCATTTCGAGCAGCCTTTGAATTGGGACAGACTTCGGCGCGCCGCTGTGACGTAATCGGCCTTAAAATGCACCCTTTAAGGCTGCAGACCCTGAATTGGGATACAGCCTTCAAGACATGTTGAGGAGCTAATTTAGCCATTCAAATCACCTGTGTTGGATCAAGGACACATCTAAAACCTGCAGGACACCGGCTCTCGAGGCCTGGAGTTGCCCACCCCTGCTTTATATGATTTCTTCTACACAGTTTTTATTTTTTAAACTGCATACATGAACATGACAACACCCAGAAAGAAAGCAAAAGCCAGTGCTTAACTCAATTAACAAATTCCTCTCACACGGCCAGCTTAAAGAGCTCAGTGAAACAGGCGTATGCTAAGAAGTAAAGAGCAAACTGATATTTCCATCCAGAACTGCTAGCTCATTTAAAAGTGGGGACCAATCCTGTGAACATTTCGGTTAAACGTTGGGCGGCGAAGACAGAACGCAAGATGCCAAAGATGAAGAAGGTGATGAGAGGAAGTGAGAAAAAGGAAGAGTGGTGGGTTAAGAAAGGAAACCAAAATAGTGAATTATAATTGTGTAATCTGTCAAAGTGCTGCTTGTTATGTTAACTTCACAATCTTTCTGCTGTGTAAATGCAAGACACACACATGACACAGACTCACACACCGTGCTCTGGTTTCATGTTTATTACTTTCAATGTACAATGTAAATTTCCCAGGCATTGCTCCAGCAGCGTGCCAGCTGCTCACAATATTGCTCCTCTTGGTTCCGACACCCTCTCCAGCTTCTCCTGGTGCTGCCCCTTCAACCATCCACGGTCACCTCTCCCTCTGCAGCTGAGCCACAACACACACCTCCCTGCCACACTGCCAACCTCGACAGTGACTCCAAAAGTGGCACGAAGGGATGAACAACCACTCTTCTATAAAATATTCCCTCATTTGGTGTTTTGGACATGATGACGGACAGTGCTGGGTAAGATCTGAGATCCATGAAAGCCATAAAACACAACAGATCAGTAAATCCTGCAGTAATGTCCTATGGTCTGTCATCTTGAGTGAGACCAGTCCCAGAACCTTACAGTTTTTTCTGAATGCTTAAACCCTAACTGTGATTCTTATAGCACAATTCCTAAAACTATTAACACTTATAGCAAAACCACTCACTGAGTTTGCAAAACTAAAAGCACAAACACTGCTTTGCACTCAGTTTGCAATTTTGTAACACACACTTTGCAAAACTGTAGGCACAACTCACTGCTTACACTCAATTACCAAATTTCCAACACACTCCTAGCAAAATTATACACATGTATGGCTATCATTAACACTATTTTGCCAACTGTCTGGCACACTTTCACATGTGAAAACTGTTTTAGATAATTAGTCCACTTTGCAATCAGCCTAAGCACTATAAACAGGCCACAGGTAAGCTGTCTATGTGGAGTACAATGGAAGGAGCAGTAAGAGTGAGAAGAGTGAGAATCAGAGGAGGCCGAGGGAGAGGACGTGGAGGTGAAGAAGTTGGAGGAAGAGGACGTGGAGGTGAAGAAGCAAGAGGGTTAGAGGAAGTTAGAGGAAGAGGACAAAGAGGAGCAAGAAGAGGACGAGGAGGGGAAAGAGGAAGGGTAAGAAGAGTAAGAAACAGAATAACTGATGACATCAGGGCTACAATAGTGGACCATGTCATCAACCATGGGATGACCCTGAGGGAAGCTGGCCAACGGGTTCAGCCTAAACTGAGCCGCTACACTGTGGCAAGCATCATTAGGACATTTCGAAATGAGAATCGGTAAGTACTTTGTAGCACTGCCATACTCTAATGAGAAACACAACAGTACCATACATGCAAAAATACTGAAATTGTTACTTTACAGAATTGCTAGACGTCCAGATGTTGGGGGCAGAGGCAGAATGTTCAATTGACATCTGTACACAGAGAAAGCAAAAGCCAGATGTGTTTTGTATTCATACCATCAGTGTGCAGTTGGCGCATTGTGTGCTTAGTAGATGATGGCTTGTGTGTACTGTTTGATACGAAAACACCATTTTTACGAAGGTGTGAAGAGTTAATCTAGCTGTGTTCGCTTTTGCAAGAGAACTACAATGTTTTGATAATTGGGTGACAGGTTTTCTTATTTGTGTGTAGAGTTTTGCAAAAATAGCCAATAGTTACAAAAAATGTGCTTAAGCAATCAGAAAAAACTGTAAAAGACCCAAAGCAGCTGCCCATTAATGAGGGCACATTAACGACATTGCTTTTGGCTGTTTTCACCAATGTCTTGTTCTGCTGGCTGAGGCCACCTACAACACACCAGGGCCAGTGCTGCTGGCCGAGGCTAACTACACCACACCAGGCCCTGTGCTGGTTCCTGAGGCCATCTTCAAAAATCCAGGGCCTGTGCTGCTGGATAAATGCTAAACTGAGTCTTTGGGTTAGGGTATTAGGCAAGCATGCAGGTAGGGTTATAGGATTGTGTTCGTAACTTCAGGTACTGGCCACCTCATCACTTGATTCCATAAATTGACACATTGTGCTGTGGGCAGCAGCTTACGGCCATACCACCCTGAGCACGCCTGACCTCGTCTGATCTCGGAAGCTAAGCAGGGCTGGGCTTGGTTAGTACTTGGATGGGAGACTGCCTGGGAATACCTGGTGCTGTAAGCCTTTCATTTTCATGTCATTGAACTGCTTTTGATCCAGAGAAGGGGTGTATTAAAAGACCCAAAGCAGCTGCCCATTAATGAGGGCACATTAACGACATTGCTTTTGGCTGTTTTCACCAATGTCTTGTTCTGCTGGCTGAGGCCACCTACAACACACCAGGGCCAGTGCTGCTGGCCGAGGCTAACTACACCACACCAGGCCCTGTGCTGGTTCCTGAGGCCATCTTCAAAAATCCAGGGCCTGTGCTGCTGGATAAATGCTAAACTGAGTCTTTGGGTTAGGGTATTAGGCAAGCATGCAGGTAGGGTTATAGGATTGTGTTCGTAACTTCAGGTACTGGCCACCTCATCACTTGATTCCATAAATTGACACATTGTGCTGTGGGCAGCAGCTTACGGCCATACCACCCTGAGCACGCCTGACCTCGTCTGATCTCGGAAGCTAAGCAGGGCTGGGCTTGGTTAGTACTTGGATGGGAGACTGCCTGGGAATACCTGGTGCTGTAAGCCTTTCATTTTCATGTCATTGAACTGCTTTTGATCCAGAGAAGGGGTGTATTAAAAGACCCAAAGCAGCTGCCCATTAATGAGGGCACATTAACGACATTGCTTTTGGCTGTTTTCACCAATGTCTTGTTCTGCTGGCTGAGGCCACCTACAACACACCAGGGCCAGTGCTGCTGGCCGAGGCTAACTACACCACATCAGGCCCTGTGCTGGTTCCTGAGGCCATCTTCAAAAATCCAGGGCCTGTGCTGCTGGATAAATGCTAAACTGAGTCTTTGGGTTAGGGTATTAGGCAAGCATGCAGGTAGGGTTATAGGATTGTGTTCGTAACTTCAGGTACTGGCCACCTCATCGCTTGATTCCATAAATTGACACATTGTGCTGTGGGCAGCAGCTTACGGCCATACCACCCTGAGCACGCCTGACCTCGTCTGATCTCGGAAGCTAAGCAGGGCTGGGCTTGGTTAGTACTTGGATGGGAGACTGCCTGGGAATACCTGGTGCTGTAAGCCTTTCATTTTCATGTCATTGAACTGCTTTTGATCCAGAGAAGGGGTGTATTAAAAGACCCAAAGCAGCTGCCCATTAATGAGGGCACATTAACGACATTGCTTTTGGCTGTTTTCACCAATGTCTTGTTCTGCTGGCTGAGGCCACCTAAAACACACCAGGGCCAGTGCTGCTGGCCGAGGCTAACTACACCACACCAGGCCCTGTGCTGGTTCCTGAGGCCATCTTCAAAAATCCAGGGCCTGTGCTGCTGGATAAATGCTAAACTGAGTCTTTGGGTTAGGGTATTAGGCAAGCATGCAGGTAGGGTTATAGGATTGTGTTCGTAACTTCAGGTACTGGCCACCTCATCGCTTGATTCCATAAATTGACACATTGTGCTGTGGGCAGCAGCTTACGGCCATACCACCCTGAGCACGCCTGACCTCGTCTGATCTCGGAAGCTAAGCAGGGCTGGGCTTGGTTAGTACTTGGATGGGAGACTGCCTGGGAATACCTGGTGCTGTAAGCCTTTCATTTTCATGTCATTGAACTGCTTTTGATCCAGAGAAGGGGTGTATTAAAAGACCCAAAGCAGCTGCCCATTAATGAGGGCACATTAACGACATTGCTTTTGGCTGTTTTCACCAATGTCTTGTTCTGCTGGCTGAGGCCACCTACAACACACCAGGGCCAGTGCTGCTGGCCGAGGCTAACTACACCACACCAGGCCCTGTGCTGGTTCCTGAGGCCATCTTCAAAAATCCAGGGCCTGTGCTGCTGGATAAATGCTAAACTGAGTCTTTGGGTTAGGGTATTAGGCAAGCATGCAGGTACGGTTATAGGATTGTGTTCGTAACTTCAGGTACTGGCCACCTCATCACTTGATTCCATAAATTGACACATTGTGCTGTGGGCAGCAGCTTACGGCCATACCACCCTGAGCACGCCTGACCTCGTCTGATCTCGGAAGCTAAGCAGGGCTGGGCTTGGTTAGTACTTGGATGGGAGACTGCCTGGGAATACCTGGTGCTGTAAGCCTTTCATTTTCATGTCATTGAACTGCTTTTGATCCAGAGAAGGGGTGTATTAAAAGACCCAAAGCAGCTGCCCATTAATGAGGGCACATTAACGACATTGCTTTTGGCTGTTTTCACCAATGTCTTGTTCTGCTGGCTGAGGCCACCTACAACACACCAGGGCCAGTGCTGCTGGCCGAGGCTAACTACACCACACCAGGCCCTGTGCTGGTTCCTGAGGCCATCTTCAAAAATCCAGGGCCTGTGCTGCTGGATAAATGCTAAACTGAGTCTTTGGGTTAGGGTATTAGGCAAGCATGCAGGTAGGGTTATAGGATTGTGTTCGTAACTTCAGGTACTGGCCACCTCATCACTTGATTCCATAAATTGACACATTGTGCTGTGGGCAGCAGCTTACGGCCATACCACCCTGAGCACGCCTGACCTCGTCTGATCTCGGAAGCTAAGCAGGGCTGGGCTTGGTTAGTACTTGGATGGGAGACTGCCTGGGAATACCTGGTGCTGTAAGCCTTTCATTTTCATGTCATTGAACTGCTTTTGATCCAGAGAAGGGGTGTATTAAAAGACCCAAAGCAGCTGCCCATTAATGAGGGCACATTAACGACATTGCTTTTGGCTGTTTTCACCAATGTCTTGTTCTGCTGGCTGAGGCCACCTACAACACACCAGGGCCAGTGCTGCTGGCCGAGGCTAACTACACCACACCAGGCCCTGTGCTGGTTCCTGAGGCCATCTTCAAAAATCCAGGGCCTGTGCTGCTGGATAAATGCTAAACTGAGTCTTTGGGTTAGGGTATTAGGCAAGCATGCAGGTAGGGTTATAGGATTGTGTTCGTAACTTCAGGTACTGGCCACCTCATCACTTGATTCCATAAATTGACACATTGTGCTGTGGGCAGCAGCTTACGGCCATACCACCCTGAGCACGCCTGACCTCGTCTGATCTCGGAAGCTAAGCAGGGCTGGGCTTGGTTAGTACTTGGATGGGAGACTGCCTGGGAATACCTGGTGCTGTAAGCCTTTCATTTTCATGTCAGTGAACTGCTTTTGATCCAGAGAAGGGGTGTATTAAAAGACCCAAAGCAGCTGCCCATTAATGAGGGCACATTAACGACATTGCTTTTGGCTGTTTTCACCAATGTCTTGTTCTGCTGGCTGAGGCCACCTACAACACACCAGGGCCAGTGCTGCTGGCCGAGGCTAACTACACCACACCAGGCCCTGTGCTGGTTCCTGAGGCCATCTTCAAAAATCCAGGGCCTGTGCTGCTGGATAAATGCTAAACTGAGTCTTTGGGTTAGGGTATTAGGCAAGCATGCAGGTAGGGTTATAGGATTGTGTTCGTAACTTCAGGTACTGGCCACCTCATCACTTGATTCCATAAATTGACACATTGTGCTGTGGGCAGCAGCTTACGGCCATACCACCCTGAGCACGCCTGACCTCGTCTGATCTCGGAAGCTAAGCAGGGCTGGGCTTGGTTAGTACTTGGATGGGAGACTGCCTGGGAATACCTGGTGCTGTAAGCCTTTCATTTTCATGTCATTGAACTGCTTTTGATCCAGAGAAGGGGTGTATTAAAAGACCCAAAGCAGCTGCCCATTAATGAGGGCACATTAACGACATTGCTTTTGGCTGTTTTCACCAATGTCTTGTTCTGCTGGCTGAGGCCACCTACAACACACCAGGGCCAGTGCTGCTGGCCGAGGCTAACTACACCACACCAGGCCCTGTGCTGGTTCCTCAGGCCATCTTCAAAAATCCAGGGCCTGTGCTGCTGGATAAATGCTAAACTGAGTCTTTGGGTTAGGGTATTAGGCAAGCATGCAGGTAGGGTTATAGGATTGTGTTCGTAACTTCAGGTACTGGCCACCTCATCACTTGATTCCATAAATTGACACATTGTGCTGTGGGCAGCAGCTTACGGCCATACCACCCTGAGCACGCCTGACCTCGTCTGATCTCGGAAGCTAAGCAGGGCTGGGCTTGGTTAGTACTTGGATGGGAGACTGCCTGGGAATACCTGGTGCTGTAAGCCTTTCATTTTCATGTCATTGAACTGCTTTTGATCCAGAGAAGGGGTGTATTAAAAGACCCAAAGCAGCTGCCCATTAATGAGGGCACATTAACGACATTGCTTTTGGCTGTTTTCACCAATGTCTTGTTCTGCTGGCTGAGGCCACCTACAACACACCAGGGCCAGTGCTGCTGGCCGAGGCTAACTACACCACACCAGGCCCTGTGCTGGTTCCTGAGGCCATCTTCAAAAATCCAGGGCCTGTGCTGCTGGATAAATGCTAAACTGAGTCTTTGGGTTAGGGTATTAGGCAAGCATGCAGGTAGGGTTATAGGATTGTGTTCGTAACTTCAGGTACTGGCCACCTCATCACTTGATTCCATAAATTGACACATTGTGCTATGGGCAGCAGCTTACGGCCATACCACCCTGAGCACGCCTGACCTCGTCTGATCTCGGAAGCTAAGCAGGGCTGGGCTTGGTTAGTACTTGGATGGGAGACTGCCTGGGAATACCTGGTGCTGTAAGCCTTTCATTTTCATGTCATTGAACTGCTTTTGATCCAGAGAAGGGGTGTATTAAAAGACCCAAAGCAGCTGCCCATTAATGAGGGCACATTAACGACATTGCTTTTGGCTGTTTTCACCAATGTCTTGTTCTGCTGGCTGAGGCCACCTACAACACAGCAGGGCCAGTGCTGCTGGCCGAGGCTAACTACACCACACCAGGCCCTGTGCTGGTTCCTGAGGCCATCTTCAAAAATCCAGGGCCTGTGCTGCTGGATAAATGCTAAACTGAGTCTTTGGGTTAGGGTATTAGGCAAGCATGCAGGTAGGGTTATAGGATTGTGTTCGTAACTTCAGGTACTGGCCACCTCATCACTTGATTCCATAAATTGACACATTGTGCTGTGGGCAGCAGCTTACGGCCATACCACCCTGAGCACGCCTGACCTCGTCTGATCTCGGAAGCTAAGCAGGGCTGGGCTTGGTTAGTACTTGGATGGGAGACTGCCTGGGAATACCTGGTGCTGTAAGCCTTTCATTTTCATGTCATTGAACTGCTTTTGATCCAGAGAAGGGGTGTATTAAAAGACCCAAAGCAGCTGCCCATTAATGAGGGCACATTAACGACATTGCTTTTGGCTGTTTTCACCAATGTCTTGTTCTGCTGGCTGAGGCCACCTACAACACACCAGGGCCAGTGCTGCTGGCCGAGGCTAACTACACCACACCAGGCCCTGTGCTGGTTCCTGAGGCCATCTTCAAAAATCCAGGGCCTGTGCTGCTGGATAAATGCTAAACTGAGTCTTTGGGTTAGGGTATTAGGCAAGCATGCAGGTAGGGTTATAGGATTGTGTTCGTAACTTCAGGTACTGGCCACCTCATCACTTGATTCCATAAATTGACACATTGTGCTGTGGGCAGCAGCTTACGGCCATACCACCCTGAGCACGCCTGACCTCGTCTGATCTCGGAAGCTAAGCAGGGCTGGGCTTGGTTAGTACTTGGATGGGAGACTGCCTGGGAATACCTGGTGCTGTAAGCCTTTCATTTTCATGTCATTGAACTGCTTTTGATCCAGAGAAGGGGTGTATTAAAAGACCCAAAGCAGCTGCCCATTAATGAGGGCACATTAACGACATTGCTTTTGGCTGTTTTCACCAATGTCTTGTTCTGCTGGCTGAGGCCACCTACAACACACCAGGGCCAGTGCTGCTGGCCGAGGCTAACTACACCACACCAGGCCCTGTGCTGGTTCCTGAGGCCATCTTCAAAAATCCAGGGCCTGTGCTGCTGGATAAATGCTAAACTGAGTCTTTGGGTTAGGGTATTAGGCAAGCATGCAGGTAGGGTTATAGGATTGTGTTCGTAACTTCAGGTACTGGCCACCTCATCACTTGATTCCATAAATTGACACATTGTGCTGTGGGCAGCAGCTTACGGCCATACCACCCTGAGCACGCCTGACCTCGTCTGATCTCGGAAGCTAAGCAGGGCTGGGCTTGGTTAGTACTTGGATGGGAGACTGCCTGGGAATACCTGGTGCTGTAAGCCTTTCATTTTCATGTCATTGAACTGCTTTTGATCCAGAGAAGGGGTGTATTAAAAGACCCAAAGCAGCTGCCCATTAATGAGGGCACATTAACGACATTGCTTTTGGCTGTTTTCACCAATGTCTTGTTCTGCTGGCTGAGGCCACCTACAACACACCAGGGCCAGTGCTGGTGGCTGAGGCTAACTACACCACACCAGGCCCTGTGCTGGTTCCTGAGGCCATCTTCAAAAATCCAGGGCCTGTGCTGCTGGATAAATGCTAAACTGAGTCTTTGGGTTAGGGTATTAGGCAAGCATGCAGGTAGGGTTATAGGATTGTGTTCGTAACTTCAGGTACTGGCCACCTCATCACTTGATTCCATAAATTGACACATTGTGCTGTGGGCAGCAGCTTACGGCCATACCACCCTGAGCACGCCTGACCTCGTCTGATCTCGGAAGCTAAGCAGGGCTGGGCTTGGTTAGTACTTGGATGGGAGACTGCCTGGGAATACCTGGTGCTGTAAGCCTTTCATTTTCATGTCATTGAACTGCTTTTGATCCAGAGAAGGGGTGTATTAAAAGACCCAAAGCAGCTGCCCATTAATGAGGGCACATTAACGACATTGCTTTTGGCTGTTTTCACCAATGTCTTGTTCTGCTGGCTGAGGCCACCTACAACACACCAGGGCCAGTGCTGCTGGCCGAGGCTAACTACACCACACCAGGCCCTGTGCTGGTTCCTGAGGCCATCTTCAAAAATCCAGGGCCTGTGCTGCTGGATAAATGCTAAACTGAGTCTTTGGGTTAGGGTATTAGGCAAGCATGCAGGTAGGGTTATAGGATTGTGTTCGTAACTTCAGGTACTGGCCACCTCATCACTTGATTCCATAAATTGACACATTGTGCTGTGGGCAGCAGCTTACGGCCATACCACCCTGAGCACGCCTGACCTCGTCTGATCTCGGAACCTAAGCAGGGCCGGGCTTGGTTAGTACTTGGATGGGAGACTGCCTGGGAATACCTGGTGCTGTAAGCCTTTCATTTTCATGTCATTGAACTGCTTTTGATCCAGAGAAGGGGTGTATTAAAAGACCCAAAGCAGCTGCCCATTAATGAGGGCACATTAACGACATTGCTTTTGGCTGTTTTCACCAATGTCTTGTTCTGCTGGCTGAGGCCACCTACAACACACCAGGGCCAGTGCTGCTGGCCGAGGCTAACTACACCACACCAGGCCCTGTGCTGGTTCCTGAGGCCATCTTCAAAAATCCAGGGCCTGTGCTGCTGGATAAATGCTAAACTGAGTCTTTGGGTTAGGGTATTAGGCAAGCATGCAGGTAGGGTTATAGGATTGTGTTCGTAACTTCAGGTACTGGCCACCTCATCACTTGATTCCATAAATTGACACATTGTGCTGTGGGCAGCAGCTTACGGCCATACCACCCTGAGCACGCCTGACCTCGTCTGATCTCGGAAGCTAAGCAGGGCTGGGCTTGGTTAGTACTTGGATGGGAGACTGCCTGGGAATACCTGGTGCTGTAAGCCTTTCATTTTCATGTCATTGAACTGCTTTTGATCCAGAGAAGGGGTGTATTAAAAGACCCAAAGCAGCTGCCCATTAATGAGGGCACATTAACGACATTGCTTTTGGCTGTTTTCACCAATGTCTTGTTCTGCTGGCTGAGGCCACCTACAACACACCAGGGCCAGTGCTGCTGGCCAAGGCTAACTACACCACACCAGGCCCTGTGCTGGTTCCTGAGGCCATCTTCAAAAATCCAGGGCCTGTGCTGCTGAATAAATGCTAAACTGAGTCTTTGGGTTAGGGTATTAGTCAAGCATGCAGGTAGGGTTATAGGATTGTGTTCGTAACTTCAGGTACTGGCCACCTCATCACTTGATTCCATAAATTGACACATTGTGCTGTGGGCAGCAGCTTACGGCCATACCACCCTGAGCACGCCTGACCTCGCCTGATCTCGGAAGCTAAGCAGGGCTGGGCTTGGTTAGTACTTGGATGGGAGACTGCCTGGGAATACCTGGTGCTGTAAGCCTTTCATTTTCATGTCATTGAACTGCTTTTGATCCAGAGAAGGGGTGTATTAAAAGACCCAAAGCAGCTGCCCATTAATGAGGGCACATTAACGACATTGCTTTTGGCTGTTTTCACCAATGTCTTGTTCTGCTGGCTGAGGCCACCTACAACACACCAGGGCCAGTGCTGCTGGCCGAGGCTAACTACA
The DNA here is from genome assembly GCF_963576455.1 of Neolamprologus multifasciatus. Lineage (NCBI taxonomy): Eukaryota > Metazoa > Chordata > Actinopteri > Cichliformes > Cichlidae > Neolamprologus > Neolamprologus multifasciatus. The sequence goes on from NC_140441.1 coordinate 45,097,656, forward strand.
CCACACCAGGCCCTGTGCTGGTTCCTGAGGCCATCTTCAAAAATCCAGGGCCTGTGCTGCTGGATAAATGCTAAACTGAGTCTTTGGGTTAGGGTATTAGGCAAGCATGCAGGTAGGGTTATAGGATTGTGTTCGTAACTTCAGGTACTGGCCACCTCATCACTTGATTCCATAAATTGACACATTGTGTTGTGGGCAGCAGCTTACGGCCATACCACCCTGAGCACGCCTGACCTCGTCTGATCTCGGACGCTAAGCAGGGCTGGGCTTGGTTAGTACTTGGATGGGAGACTGCCTTGGAATACCTGGTGCTGTAAGCCTTTAATTTTCATGTCATTGAACTGCTTTTGATCCAGAGAAGGGGTGTATTAAAAGACCCAAAGCAGCTGCCCATTAATGAGGGCACATTAACGACATTGCTTTTGGCTGTTTTCACCAATGTCTCGTTCTGTTGGCTGAGGCCACCTACAACACACCAGGGCCAGTGCTGCTGGGCGAGGCTAACTACACCACACCAGGCCCTGTGCTGGTTCCTGAGGCCATCTTCAAACATCCAGGGCCTGTGCTGCTGGATAAATGCTAAACTGAGTCTTTGGGTTAGGGTATTAGGCAAGCATGCAGGTAGGGTTATAGGATTTTGTTCGTAACTTCAGGTACTGGCCACCTCATCACTTGATTCCATAAATTGACACATTGTGCTTTACCTAGCAGCTTACGGCCATACCACCCTGAGCACGCCTGACCTCGTCTGATCTCGGAAGCTAAGCAGGGCTAGGCTTGGTTAGTACTTGGATGGGAGACTGCCTGGGAATACCTGGTGCTGTAAGCCTTTCATTTTCATGTCATTGAACTGCTTTTGATCCAGAGAAGGGGTGTATTAAAAGACCCAAAGCAGCTGCCCATTAATGAGGGCACATTAACGACATTGCTTTTGGCTGTTTTCACCAATGTCTTGTTCTGCTGGCTGAGGCCACCTACAACACACCAGGGCCAGTGCTGCTGGCCGAGGCTAACTACACCACACCAGGCACTGTGCTGGTTCCTGAGGCCATCTTCAAAAATCCAGGGCCTGTGCTGCTGGATAAATGCTAAACTGAGTCTTTGGGTTAGGGTATTAGGCAAGCATGCAGGTAGGGTTATAGGATTGTGTTCGTAACTTCAGGTACTGGCCACCTCATCGCTTGATTCCATAAATTGACACATTGTGCTGTGGGCAGCAGCTTACGGCCATACCACCCTGAGCACGCCTGACCTCGTCTGATCTCGGAAGCTAAGCAGAGTTGGGCTTGGTTAGTACTTGGATGGGAGACTGCCTGGGAGTACCTGGTGCTATAAGCCTTTCATATCATTGAACTGCTTTTGATCCAGAGAAGGGGTGTATTAAAAGACCCAAAGCAGCTGCCCATTAATGAGGGCACATTAACGACATTGCTTTTGGCTGTTTTCACCAATGTCTTGTTCTTCTAGCTGAGGCCACCTACAACACACCAGGGCCAGTGCTGCTGGCCGAGGCTAACTACACCACACCAGGCCCTGTGCTGGTTCCTGAGGCCATCTTCAAAAATCCAGGGCCTGTGCTGCTGGATAAATGCTAAACTGAGTCTTTGGGTTCGGGTATTAGGCAAGCATGCAGGTAGGGTTATAGGATTGTGTTCGTAACTTCAGGTACTGGCCACCTCATCGCTTGATTCCATAAATTGACACATTGTGCTGTGGGCAGCAGCTTACGGCCATACCACCCTCAGCACGCCTGACCTCGTCTGATCTTGGAAGCTAAGCAGGGCTGGGCTTGGTTAGTACTTGGATGGGAGACTGCCTGGGAATACCTGGTGCTGTAAGCCTTTAATTTTCATGTCATTGAACTGCTTTTGATCCAGAGAAGCGGTGTATTAAAAGACCCAAAGCAGCTGCCCATTAATGAGGGCACATTAACGACATTGCTTTTGGCTGTTTTCACCAATGTCTTGTTCTGCTGGCTGAGGCCACCTACAACACACCAGGGCCAGTGCTGCTGGCCGAGGCTAACTACACCACACCAGGCCCTGTGCTGGTTCCTGAGGCCATCTTCAAAAATCCAGGGCCTGTGCTGCTGGATAAATGCTAAACTGAGTCTTTGGGTTAGGGTATTAGGCAAGCATGCAGGTAGGGTTATAGGATTGTGTTCGTAACTTCAGGTACTGGCCACCTCATCACTTGATTCCATAAATTGGCACATTGTGCTGTGGGCAGAAGCTTACGGCCATACCACCCTGAGCACGCCTGACCTCGTCTGATCTCGGAAGCTAAGCAGGGTTGGGCTTGGTTAGTACTTGGATGAAGACTGCCTGGGAATACCTGGTGCTGTAAGCCTTTCCTTTTCATGTCATTGAACTGCTTTTGATCCAGAGAAGGGGTGTATTAAAAGACCCAAAGCAGCTGCCCATTAATGAGGGCACATTAACGACATTGCTTTTGGCTGTTTTCACCAATGTCTTGTTCTGCTGGCTGAGGCCACCTACAACACAGCCAGGGCCAGTGCTGCTGGCCGAGGCTAACTACACCACACCAGGCCCTGTGCTGGTTCCTCAGGCCATCTTCAAAAATCCAGGGCCTGTGCTGCTGGATAAATGCTAAATTGAGTCTTTGGGTTAGGGTATTAGGCAAGCATTCAGGTAGGGTTATAGGATTGTGTTTGTAACTTCAGGTACTGGCCACCTCATCACTTGATTCCATAAATTGACACATTGTGCTGTACCTAGCAGCTTACGGCCATACCACCCTGAGCACGCCTGACCTCGTCTGATCTCGGAAGCTAAGCAGCGCTGGGCTTGGTTAGTACTTGGATGGGAGACTGCCTGGGAATACCTGGTGCTGTAAGCCTTTAATTTTCATGTCATTGAACTGCTTTTGATCCAGAGAAGGGGTATATTAAAAGACCCAAAGCAGCTGCCCATTAATGAGGGCACATTAACGACATTGCTTTTGGCTGTTTTCACCAATGTCTTGTTCTGCTGGCTGAGGCCACCTACAACACACCAGGGCCAGTGCTGCTGGCCGAGGCTAACTACACCACACCAGGCCCTGTGCTGGTTCCTGAGGCCATCTTCAAAAATCCAGGGCCTGTGCTGCTGGATAAATGCTAAACTGAGTCTTTGGGTTAGGGTATTAGGCAAGCATGCAGGTAGGGTTATAGGATTGTGTTCGTAACTTCAGGTACTGGCCACCTCATCAGCTTGATTCCATAAATTGACACATTGTGCTGGAGAGCAGCAGCTTACGGCCATACCACCCTGAGCACGCCTGACCTCGTCTGATCTCGGAAGCTAAGCAGAGTTGGGCTTGGTTAGTACTTGGATGGGAGACTGCCTGGGAGTACCTGGTGCTATAAGCCTTTCATATCATTGAACTGCTTTTGATCCAGAGAAGGGGTGTATTAAAAGACCCAAAGCAGCTGCCCATTAATGAGGGCACATTAACGACATTGCTTTTGGCTGTTTTCACCAATGTCTTATTCTGCTGGCTGAGGCCACCTACAACACACAGGGCCAGTGCTGCTGGCCGAGGCTAACTACACCACACCAGGCCCTGTGCTGGTTCCTGAGGCCATCTTCAAAAATCCAGGGCCTGTGCTGCTGGATAAATGCTAAACTGAGTCTTTGGGTTAGGGTATTAGGCAAGCATGCAGGTAGGGTTATAGGATTGTGTTCGTAACTTCAGGTACTGGCCACCTCATCACTTGATTCCATAAATTGGCACATTGTGCTGTGGGCAGCAGCTTACGGCCATACCACCCTGAGCACGCCTGACCTCGTCTGATATCGGAAGTTAAGCAGGGCTGGGCTTGGTTAGTACTTGGATGGGAGACTGCCTGGGAATACCTGGTGCTGTAAGCCTTTCATTTTCATGTCATTGAACTGCTTTTGATCCAGAGAAGGGGTGTATTAAAAGACCCAAAGCAGCTGCCCATTAATGAGGGCACATTAACGACATTGCTTTTGGCTGTTTTCACCAATGTCTTGTTCTGCTGGCTGAGGCCACCTACAACACACCAGGGCCAGTGCAAATGGCCGAGGCTAACTACACCACACCAGGCCCTGTGCTGGTTCCTGAGGCCATCTTCAAAAATCCAGGGCCTGTGCTGCTGGATAAATGCTAAACTGAGTCTTTGGGTTAGGGTATTAGGCAAGCATGCAGGTAGGGTTATAGGATTGTGTTGGTAACTTCAGGTACTGGCCACCTCATCACTTGATTCCATAAATTGACACATTGTGCTGTGGGCAGCAGCTTACGGCCATACCACCCTGAGCACGCCTGACCTCGTCTGATCTCGGAAGCTAAGCAGGGCTGGGCTTGTTTAGTACTTGGATGGGAGACTGCCTGGGAATACCTGGTGCTGTAAGCCTTTCATTTTCATGTAAGTGAACTGCTTATGATCCAGAGAAGGGGTCTGTTACAGTTTTTTCTGAATGCTTAAACCCTAACTGTGATTCTTATAGCACAATTCCTAAAACTATTAACACTTATAGCAAAACCACTCACTGAGTTTGCAAAACTAAAAGCACAAACACTGCTTTGCACTCAGTTTGCAATTTTGTAACACACACTTTGCAAAACTGTAGGCACAACTCACTGCTTACACTCAATTACCAAATTTCCAACACACTCCTAGCAAAATTATACACATGTATGGCTATCATTAACACTATTTTGCCAACTGTCTGGCACACTTTCACATGTGAAAACTGTTTTAGATAATTAGTCCACTTTGCAATCAGCCTAAGCACTATAAACAGGCCACAGGTAAGCTGTCTATGTGGAGTACAATGGAAGGAGCAGTAAGAGTGAGAAGAGTGAGAATCAGAGGAGGCCGAGGGAGAGGACGTGGAGGTGAAGAAGTTGGAGGAAGAGGACGTGGAGGTGAAGAAGCAAGAGGGTTAGAGGAAGTTAGAGGAAGAGAACAAAGAGGAGCAAGAAGAGGACGAGGAGGGGAAAGAGGAAGGGTAAGAAGAGTAAGAAACAGAATAACTGATGACATCAGGGCTACAATAGTGGACCATGTCATCAACCATGGGATGACCCTGAGGGAAGCTGGCCAACGGGTTCAGCCTAAACTGAGCCGCTACACTGTGGCAAGCATCATTAGGACATTTCGAAATGAGAATCGGTAAGTACTTTGTAGCACTGCCATACTCTAATGAGAAACACAACAGTACCATACATGCAAAAATACTGAAATTGTTACTTTACAGAATTGCTAGACGTCCAGATGTTGGGGGCAGAGGCAGAATGTTCAATTGACATCTGTACACAGAGAAAGCAAAAGCCAGATGTGTTTTGTATTCATACCATCAGTGTGCAGTTGGCGCATTGTGTGCTTAGTAGATGATGGCTTGTGTGTACTGTTTGATACGAAAACACCATTTTTACGAAGGTGTGAAGAGTTAATCTAGCTGTGTTCGCTTTTGCAAGAGAACTACAATGTTTTGATAATTGGGTGACAGGTTTTCTTATTTGTGTGTAGAGTTTTGCAAAAATAGCCAATAGTTACAAAAAATGTGCTTAAGCAATCAGAAAAAACTGTAAAAGACCCAAAGCAGCTGCCCATTAATGAGGGCACATTAAGGACATTGCTTTCGGCTGTTTTCACCAATGTCTTGTTCTGCTGGCTGAGGCCACCTACAACACACCAGGGCCAGTGCTGATGGCCGAGGCTAACTACACCACACCAGGCCCTGTGCTGGTTCCTGAGGCCATCTTCAAAAATCCAGGGCCTGTGCTGCTAGATAAATGCTAAACTGAGTCTTTGGGTTAGGGTATTAGGCAAGCATGCAGGTAGGGTTATAGGATTGTGGTCGTAACTTCAGGTACTGGCCACCTCATCACTTGATTCCATAAATTGACACATTGTGCTGTGGGCAGTAGCTTACGGCCATACCACCCTGAGCACGCCTGACCTCGTCTGATCTCGCAAGCTAAGCAGGCCTGGGCTTGGTTAGTACTTGGATGGGAGACTGCCTGGGAATACCTGGTGCTGTAAGCCTTTAATTTTCATGTCATTGAACTGCTTTTGATCCAGAGAAGGGGTGTATTAAAAGACCCAAAGCAGCTGCCCATTAATGAGGGCACATTAACGACATTGCTTTTGGCTGTTTTCACCAATGTCTTGTTCTGCTGGCTGAGGCCACCTACAACACACCAGGGCCAGTGCTGCTGGCCGAGGCTAACTACACCACACCAGGCCCTGTGCTGGTTCCTGAGGCCATCTTCAAAAATCCAGGGCCTGTTCTGCTGAATAAATGCTAAACTGAGTCTTTGGGTTAGGGTATTAGGCAAGCATGCAGGTAGGGTTATAGGATTGTGTTCGTAACTTCAGGTACTGGCCACCTCATCACTTGATTCCATAAATTGACACATTGTGCTGTGGACAGCAGCTTACGGCCATACCACCCTGAGCACGCCTGACCTCGTCTGATCTCGGAAGCTAAGCAGGCCTGGGCTTGGTTAGTACTTGGATGGGAGACTGCCTGGGAATACCTGGTGCTGTAAGCCTTTCATTTTCATGTCATTGAACTGCTTTTGATCCAGCGAAGGGGTGTATTAAAAGACCCAAAGCAGCTGCCCATTAATGAGGGCACATTAACGACATTGCTTTTGCCTGTTTTCACCAATGTCTTGTTGTGCTGGCTGAGGCCACCTACAACACACCAGGGCCAGTGCTGCTGGCCGAGGCTAACTACACCACACCAGGCCCTGTGCTGGTTCCTGAGGCCATCTTCAAAAATCCAGGGCCTGTTCTGCTGAATAAATGCTAAACTGAGTCTTTGGGTTAGGGTATTAGGCAAGCATGCAGGTAGGGTTATAGGATTGTGTTCGTAACTTCAGGTACTGGCCACCTCATCACTTGATTCCATAAATTGACACATTGTGCTGTGGACAGCAGCTTACGGCCATACCACCCTGAGCACGCCTGACCTCGTCTGATCTCGGAAGCTAAGCAGGCCTGGGCTTGGTTAGTACTTGGATGGGAGACTGCCTGGGAATACCTGGTGCTGTAAGCCTTTAATTTTCATGTCATTGAACTGCTTTTGATCCAGCGAAGGGGTGTATTAAAAGACCCAAAGCAGCTGCCCATTAATGAGGGCACATTAACGACATTGCTTTTGCCTGTTTTCACCAATGTCTTGTTGTGCTGGCTGAGGCCACCTACAACACACCAGGGCCAGTGCTGCTGGCCGAGGCTAACTACACCACACCAGGCCCTGTGCTGGTTCCTGAGGCCATCTTCAAAAATCCAGGGCCTGTGCTGCTGGATAAATGCTAAACTGAGTGTGAAAAGATTTTACCTTATTACCTTTATGTTTAAGCTTATTTAAATTGCACAGTAATGCCTGTACATAGCGTGTCAGCAAATTCTTCAGCTGCAACAAAGTGATCACATGAGGAAGTTGCTCAAGTTTAGACAACACCCACGTGTATTGTTCTAACCCACTACAAGATCGTTAATCAACTTGTCCATCTTCGTCTTGCAAGCTTGCATCCTGTGCAGCCTCTATGCAAGCAGCAGATAAGAAGTTGTTTTTTTCCTAACTTGTACTCCACCCATGAGTGTTACGTGAGAGGACAGTATATAATAAACTCTGAGCGAAAGCCTGGCGCGCTTTGCCTACACTTTCTGTAGTTGACGGAAGGTGTCAGGTAATCGTCCATGTGCATGAATTAACTCTGGGCCCGTGATTCTTTGCTTTTCTGAGGTTTTTCTCCTAACATTTCTTGGTCCTTCGAGCCGGATTTGGAAAAAGCAACTCTATTGTTGTGACTCCAAACAAGAGATCTACCTGTATCCTATCGCCGTCGGGGGGCCGTACCGCAGACTGTCGACAGCCTCCTCAAGGAAGGAGCGAAAGCCCTGGAACGTAAAAAAAAATTCGGGTCCAGGCCGGTTAAGCGGTCCACGACGCTGGGTTCCAGTGTAAGACCTCAAACATAGATGGAAAGATCTTGGAAAGGTAAAAGAATCCACTCAATCACACTCGCGTAAAACAGAAATAGGTTTCACCCGCCGAAAGGGTTTGACAGTCTAATCCACTGTACGGATTTTATAAAAAATACGTGTAATAAGGTTAACCCACTGTAAGGGTTCATAGGACTAATCCGCCGAAAGGATTGTAAAGTAAAACACGTTAAAGGTCTCACCCGCCGTAAGGGTTTAGGAGTGATCCGCCGTAAGGATCTGCGCGACTGTGTATAAATGTCTGTTTTCTGTGTGTCGGAAGTAAGTTAATTTTTTTGACAGCACATTAAGTTGCTGAACTACTTCCATTTTTACTGTCTTTTTATTTACTGTAAGGAGCTCAAGTACTGGTGACAAAGGGGAAAGGTTGGGTTTCATCCCATAAAACTGCCACCGCTTCCTGATTAGCAGGGAGTAGAAGGGCGTGTCAGCAACCACCCCCGCGTCTCGTGCCAGAGACGGCTCTGCAGTTGTGTGATAATGGGTAATCAGCCCACCAAACTCACTGCTGACGAGCAGTGGCTAGAGGAAAAATGTCCAGGCGCCGGACAAATTAGTGTTTATACATGGAGATCAAAGTAGTTTAAAGTAGTTTAAAAAGGGTTGGAAACAGACCCGACTGAATAATGAAAAATAAACGAACGGCAAAATTAAATTACAACTTATCTTTAATGTATTCATACTAATAATAGCAAGGATAACAACCTGTAAATTGGTGTTAATGATAAAATAATATTAATATGAAGAGGCACCTCAGTCAGTTATGATGCGAGGTAGATAATTGTTGAAAGTAATCTGCATTAAGCTTAGGGTTGCTCAAATTCAGTACAATGACAGTAGATGAAGTAAAATAGGTAAATATTTGAACTAATTAAGTGCATAGAGGCACTTGACCTGCTTGAAAACCTGTCATCCTGGATGAGACTTTGCTGAGATATAGAGCAAACCTATAAAAACAACTAATATGCTGAACCCTGTATGAAACAGCTGAAAACTACATGACGGAGAAGCTGAATTGAATATGAAAGTGCAAGTCTTTGCCACTGTGGGGCAAAGCACGCAACCACTGTGTGAGGTTACGTTTTGGTTTTTTCTGAGCTGATGAACAAGCTACACATTATCAGATCAGGAGCTGGCTGAGAACTCTTCAAAGAGAGGGAAACAGAACTATGATAACTGTGATAACTGGAATGTGCAGAGTTTCCGTGAGCAGTTTTCCTGCATCTTGACTCATGTGTGTAGAGTATTCATAACATCATGTTTTTGTTTATTTGTTTTGGAGGGTTGAAAAATAGTTAAATAAACTTGTGATCATATTTATGGATCACGATAGCACATGCCATTGGCCAAATGATTTATTTACGCAGATGAAAAAAGTGAGTGTGAATGCGTCTGATGTCACAGTGTTTTTGTGCGCTGTGTAAAAGTAATTGCCTCTGATTGTGAGAGCGGTGATTCTGCAGGTCACCAGCTATTGTAAAGAAAAAAAAAAAAGAGTAAAAAATAGACAAAATTTACATTGTAGATGAAAAATAATCTTAGGAAAAAGGTTTTGTGTTGCTCAGCCAAGAGCAACTACAATCTCATTTTCTGCTTTTAAGAAAGGGCAGTTCACAAAAACAGAGAGAGAGAGTTGTGTGTGTTGGTTAAGCAGTGATAATAATAATGAACATGTCTTAGTTTGTCACTTTCAGGTGACAAGCAGACCTGAATCAATTTTCCACATGCAGCGGTCGGAAGAAAGTTATAGTTTAACATCATTAGAAACATTCAGGCCAAGTTTCTGGCTAACTTATTTACAGCACCATGTGTCTCTTAAACTCACAAGCGAGCTCTCACTCCTCCCTGAAGACAAGGAATGCAGCTCCAAAGAGCAATGACATGGCAGATAAAGAGACAGCAGCAAAGTCCTGGGCAAAGAGTCCCAGCAAGCAGCAGCAGTGTGGACAAATAGCATCAGAGAAGAAGAGCAAACCCATCATCCTGCCTGATTGGATGAATGGCACTGTGTTTCCAACAAGCTGCAAATTCACTGTGCATGTGACAAGAACATTTGAGGAGAACTGAGGAGACTGTTGGAGTTTGACATTTGCCACTTTTGGAGAAAATGGCAAGAAGAGACAGTGAAACACAAGACAAAGCTGAAGGAGAACTGCCTGCTATTGGACTGTTGAAGTGGGAGAGGACAACAGAGTGAGAGCAGTGGTGAGAACACATAGGAATTTTGTTGTTTAATCTGGGAAATCAAAATTTGGGTTAGCAAACCTGGGGAAAACAAAACTGACTGCTTAAGTGGGAAAATTGTGAAGGAGTCTGAAACACTGCAAAAAGAAACATACAAAATCACACACACAAGCAGAACATGCATTAACCCTACTAACACAAACACAAGAGAGCTCATGAAGATTAGACAACATCTTAAGCATGTGAGTCTGTTTACCATCTTGTCCAAGTCACTTAGTGTGATGCAAAGATCAGTGGACTCATAGCACATTAGTTACAAATGATTAAATAATAGCTGAGAAATGTGTAGGAAAGGCAGCTTTAAGAACATGCCCTGCTGGATATGCAGCTCCACAGACATGCATTAAACCTGCCTAATAACACAAAAACACATGCAATGAAAATTAGCTTGTTATCTCTCATCAAGTGTTAAAATAGTGTGAATTTAATAGACACTTGTTATCAAATGCTGAATTTATCCAATAATAAAAAAAAATTGACTCTCTAGGTTGCAGGACAACAGTTTAACTTTTGTGGGGAAAAAAAAAAAAAAAAAAAAAAAAAGATTCTGGTTTGACCACCCAGAAATCAGACAATAAATTTAGTTGTTAATACAGTAAATTGGGAGATGCTTCCTGCTTGATTGATGCAGCACAAGTAATTTACTGTATGAGGGAAATTCTATTTTTGTGATAACATTTTGAATATGCATTTCTGTTGTCCTGTCATCTTAGTGGGTTAATAGCTGATATGCAAATTAGTTGATCGTTCTTAGATTGAGGAAAGGTGACTGAATCTTAGCACGAGTGAATGAGATGTGTTGGAGTTTGTTAGAGTGGAGACTCTAAAACACTGAGTTTCCTGTTTTGATGTGCGAGTGAATCCTGTACCTAGATACACAACTCTGAATACGTCAGAACAAACTTCTTTTGTGAAGTGCATGACAACATGTCACATGTTTTATGATGACAGGAAAAAAAAAGGAAAACTGAATAAAATGGGTGTGTGTGGCCTAAATGAGTGAGAAGCACAGATCTGGGGATTAAACTCATAGCTAATAATATATTAGGCTTATGTTGTGTATTGTGCAGCTGATGGTTGGTTCGGAGTGAATCTAGCTGATGATTTTTCTTTTGTTGTGAAGTTGAGCCTGCCAATCAGTATGATGGTATGATAAACCATGCTAATGGTATGATTTACCCTCCTGAGATGAGGAGCTTGTGTCATGACTTAACAAGGCCTTTTTATTTTGTTACTTTCACAGTGCACTGAAAGTTTTGTTCGATAATCTCTGTTTGAGCAGATCCGCACGATTAGAAGCGCTATACGATACGTCGTCAAGAAAATTGTTACAAGTGAGTTTCTCCACATTGAAATGGGCTCAGGAGAAAGCCACTTATTTGGGACAATTAGAAAATGAGAGTCCCTGCCTAAAAAGGATTCAGCGAGGTAATCCGATCTAAAATTCTTCTTTTTTCTTTTGAAATGACGTCATTTTGCTGAGGGTGGAAATCAAATGCGGTGATAGTTTCCACTATCAGCAAAGAAAGAAAGAATGGATGAATGAATGAATAAATGGAAATAAAAACAAACTGACTGACTGATAAAACCTGACAAGACTTGACTACGACTCAAAGTTAACCTCCACCTAGACAGGACAAAAGGGTGGATGAATTTGTGTGTTTCTTTTTACAGGAGCAGAAAGATGACAGCAACATCCGAGGTTGCATACCGATTTAACTTTTAAATGCCACTTTCTGTGTTTGCGAATCTACCATTCATGGGTTTGTGTTGCTCACAGAGATTACTGTGAGAAAGAGTGTATACACCCGCGCAGCGCTAACATTTACATTTTCTTCTCTACAGCATTACAGTTCTTCATGTGGTTTGATCATGTGATTTGTAACAGGACAACTAGTTAATGTTTTTCTACTACAAGATTTCTGGGTTTATGTGTGAAGAAACTGTGCTTACAGGTTATGAGTGGTGATGCTGTTACACTGTGTTTTAGGGAAAATGTGAAGGTTATTTTGATTTCACTTCCAGATCTTGTTTTTCAGGCCATGATGGTGTGTATGCAGGCTCCTGGCGGAGCCAGTTTTTAAGCAAACTTAATATGCAAATCACACTAACATCTTTTACTGCAGGATTATAGGTCCGAGGTGGTGCTGCTCCAGAGGGGGAGATGCCCTGATGTTGCCTGGGACATGATCTAGCTAACCTTTTTCTTTAAGACAGGAATCTGGTTTTGATGAGTTGACTCATGGGAGTGTCCATGCGTCAAGAGGAGGGGCCCAGGATTAACATGAAACAATGAATTAACATTAAACTATATTTTATATGATTTTTGCAGCAATTTGTGTGATTAATAGTTCATTCAACGGGTATCAAACCTATGCAAGTGGTGCAACCATGTTCAGATGAGGCTTTGATGGCCTATAAGTGAAGTTCACTGAACTAAAGAATGTGGTTTGATGATTGTTGACATGCTCTCCAAATAGAAGTTTTTCCTCCTAGCAAGGAAATACAGGTGCAGCAGTCATCTCCTGAGAAATCTTCAGAGGCCCGGTGAGAAGCAAGAACCATTCCAGGCATAGCTGACAGCCCAGGCAGTGGTTGAGGTCAAAGGTCGAGCTGGTTGGGGCCCATCATGAGATCAGACTTCGGAGCCACAGCAAGGACCACGAAGCTGCGTTGGAATGAGAACTGTGCCAAGGGGGATTTCCAGAGAACAGACGGGCACCTGAAGGATGAGGGGGGCGTGCCAAGCTCCATCGACAGCGCAGAGGGAGTCCGAGGATGACATCATGATTCTGTGAAAAGCACAGGAACCAGAAGCTATGGTGGTGATGACAGCAGTTTCCTATGAACATCACCTAATGCTGTGTCACTGTACTGTGCATACGATGACACTCTGAAGACTGCTGGGATCATAACAGCAGTAAGATAACTGGACCCAGCACCCTTTCTACAGAGGGGTTTTTTCTGCAGTAGAAGAGTCATAAGTATTCCTATCACAGGACAGAAAGTTCTCCACGCCCTATTCCCATGAATAGGGACTGGAAAACATGCTGGAAAAAGATTCGGCTTGTTCCTCAATGCATTTGCAAGGTCAACGAGGGACATAACCAAGAAATGGACGCTCTCCGAATTGCTCTAATGCAATATCGTGTAGCACTGGACATGATCCTGGCTGAGAAAGGAGGATTGTGTGTCTTTCAACACCATGTGCTGCACCTACATACCAGATAATGTACATTCTTTAAACATGGCTTCAGATTCTAAAGAGACTGTTGATCGGCGTTGGAGTTTTCCTGGTTTTATTTTACTTTATTATATTTTATTTTATTTTGCTTTTCTTTACTTGTGTTATACCTTGTTTAAAGGCTGTAATTTCACAGATGATAAGTTCATCACTCACGCAGATGTACCACAAACTGATGAAGATTATGAAGACTTCTTTTTCTATTTGTTAAATGAAGATGAAGTGCAACTAATTATGTAGTAACTGAAAATGTGAAAAACAAGTAGTTACTTACTGATGACTATGATGTAGACTCTGATACAAGTATTTAAGTTGCCTATAAAAATCAGCAAATGCATTCTATGATGAACTAACTGAAAATACATGTTGTAAGAAGTTATGTCCTGATAAATGATAGGTGTTTTGCCGTACAATTTAAATTGCTAAAAACAGGCTGGAATGTGAAAAGATTTTACCTTATTACCTTTATGTTTAAGCTTATTTAAATTGCACAGTAATGCCTGTACATAGCGTGTCAGCAAATTCTTCAGCTGCAACAAAGTGATCACATGAGGAAGTTGCTCAAGTTTAGACAACACCCACGTGTATTGTTCTAACCCACTACAAGATCGTTAATCAACTTGTCCATCTTCGTCTTGCAAGCTTGCATCCTGTGCAGCCTCTATGCAAGCAGCAGATAAGAAGTTGTTTTTTTCCTAACTTGTACTCCACCCATGAGTGTTACGTGAGAGGACAGTATATAATAAACTCTGAGCGAAAGCCTGGCGCGCTTTGCCTACACTTTCTGTAGTTGACGGAAGGTGTCAGGTAATCGTCCATGTGCATGAATTAACTCTGGGCCCGTGATTCTTTGCTTTTCTGAGGTTTTTCTCCTAACACTGAGTCTTTGGGTTAGGGTATTAGGCAAGCATGCAGGTAGGGTTATAGGATTGTGTTCGTAACTTCAGGTACTGGCCACCTCATCACTTGATTCCATAAATTGGCACATTGTGCTGTGGGCAGCAGCTTACGGCCATACCACCCTGAGCACGCCTGACCTCGTCTGATCTCAGAAGTTAAGCAGGGCTGGGCTTGGTTAGTACTTGGATGGGAGACTGCCTGGGAATACCTGGTGCTGTAAGCCTTTCATTTTCATGTCATTGAACTGCTTTTGATCCAGAGAAGGGGTGTATTACAGTTTTTTCTGAATGCTTAAACCCTAACTGTGATTCTTATAGCACAATTCCTAAAACTATTAACACTTATAGCAAAACCACTCACTGAGTTTGCAAAACTAAAAGCACAAACACTGCTTTGCACTCAGTTTGCAATTTTGTAACACACACTTTGCAAAACTGTAGGCACAACTCACTGCTTACACTCAATTACCAAATTTCCAACACACTCCTAGCAAAATTATACACATGTATGGCTATCATTAACACTATTTTGCCAACTGTCTGGCACACTTTCACATGTGAAAACTGTTTTAGATAATTAGTCCACTTTGCAATCAGCCTAAGCACTATAAACAGGCCACAGGTAAGCTGTCTATGTGGAGTACAATGGAAGGAGCAGTAAGAGTGAGAAGAGTGAGAATCAGAGGAGGCCGAGGGAGAGGACGTGGAGGTGAAGAAGTTGGAGGAAGAGGACGTGGAGGTGAAGAAGCAAGAGGGTTAGAGGAAGTTAGAGGAAGAGGACAAAGAGGAGCAAGAAGAGGACGAGGAGGGGAAAGAGGAAGGGTAAGAAGAGTAAGAAACAGAATAACTGATGACATCAGGGCTACAATAGTGGACCATGTCATCAACCATGGGATGACCCTGAGGGAAGCTGGCCAACGGGTTCAGCCTAAACTGAGCCGCTACACTGTGGCAAGCATCATTAGGACATTTCGAAATGAGAATCGGTAAGTACTTTGTAGCACTGCCATACTCTAATGAGAAACACAACAGTACCATACATGCAAAAATACTGAAATTGTTACTTTACAGAATTGCTAGACGTCCAGATGTTGGGGGCAGAGGCAGAATGTTCAATTGACATCTGTACACAGAGAAAGCAAAAGCCAGATGTGTTTTGTATTCATACCATCAGTGTGCAGTTGGCGCATTGTGTGCTTAGTAGATGATGGCTTGTGTGTACTGTTTGATACGAAAACACCATTTTTACGAAGGTATGAAGAGTTAATCTAGCTGTGTTCGCTTTTGCAAGAGAACTACAATGTTTTGATAATTGGGTGACAGGTTTTCTTATTTGTGTGTAGAGTTTTGCAAAAATAGCCAATAGTTACAAAAAATGTGCTTAAGCAATCAGAAAAAATTGTAAAAGACCCAAAGCAGCTGCCCATTAATGAGGGCACATTAAGGACATTGCTTTCGGCTGTTTTCACCAATGTCTTGTTCTGCTGGCTGAGGCCACCTACAACACAGCAGGGCCAGTGCTGCTGGCCGAGGCTAACTACACCACACCAGGCCCTGTGCTGGTTCCTGAGGCCATCTTCAAAAATCCAGGGCCTGTGCTGCTGGATAAATGCTAAACTGAGTCTTTGGGTTAGGGTATTAGGCAAGCATGCAGGTAGGGTTAAACGATTGTCTTTGTAACTTCAGGTACTGGCCACCTCATCACTTGATTCCATAAATTGACACATTCTCCTATGGGCAGCAGCTTACGACCATACCACCCTGCGCACGCCTGACCTCGTCTGATCTCGGAAGCTAAGCAGGGCTGTGCTTGGTTAGTACTTGGATGGGAGACTGCCTGGGAATGCCTGGTGCTGTAAGCCTTTCATGTCATTGAACTGCTTTTGATCCAGAGAAGGGGTGTATTAAAAGACCCAAAGCAGCTGCCCATTAATGAGGGCACATTAACGACATTGCTTTTGGCTGTTTTCACCAATGTCTTGTTCTGCTGGCTGAGGCCACCTACAACACACCAGGGCCAGTGCTGATGGCCGAGGCTAACTACACCACACCAGGCCCTGTGCTGGTTTCTGAGGCCATCTTCAAAAATCCAGGGCCTGTGCTGCTGGATAAATGCTAAACTGAGTCTTTGGGTTAGGGTATTAGGCAAGCATGCAGGTAGGGTTATAGGATTGTGTTCGTAACTTCAGGTACTGGCCACCTCATCACTTGATTCCATAAATTGACACATTGTGCTGTGGGCAGCTGCTTACGGCCATACCACCCTGAGCACGCCTGACCTCGTCTGATCTCGGAAGCTAAGCAGGGCTGGGCTTGGTTGGTACTTGGATGGGAGACTGCCTGGGAATACCTGGTGCTGTAAGCCTTTCCTTTTCATGTCATTGAACTGCTTTTGATCCAGAGAAGGGGTGTATTAAAAGACCCAAATCAGCTGCCCATTAATGAGGGCACATTAACGACATTGCTTTTGGCTGTTTTCACCAATGTCTTGTTCTGCTGGCTGAGGCCACCCACAACACACCAGGGCCAGTGCTGCTGGCCAAGGCTAACTAAACCACATCAGGCCCTGTGCTGGTTCCTGAGGCCATCTTCAAAAATCCAGGGCCTGTGCTGCTGGATAAATGCTAAACTGAGTTTTTGGGTTAGGGTATTAGGCAAGCATGCAGGTAGGGTTATAGGATTGTGTTCGTAACTTCAGGTACTGGCCACCTCATCGCTTGATTCCATAAATTGACACATTGTGCTGTGGGCAGCAGCTTACGGCCATACCACCCTGAGCACGCCTGACCTCGTCTGATCTCGGAAGCTAAGCAGGGCTGGGCTTGGTTAGTACTTGGATGGGAGAATACCTGGTGCTATAAGTCTTTCATTTTCATGTCATTGAACTGCTTTTGATCCAGAGAAGGGGTGTATTAAAAGACCCAAAGCAGCTGCCCATTAATGAGGGCACATTAACGACATTGCTTTTGGCTTTTTTCACCAATGTCTTGTTCTGCTGGCTGAGGCCACCTACAACACACCAGCGCCAGTGCTGCTGGCCGAGGCTAACTACACCACACCAGGCCCTGTGCTGGTTCCTCAGGCCATCTTCAAAAATCCAGGGCCTGTGCTGCTGGATAAATGCTAAACTGAGTCTTTGGGTTAGGGTATTAGGCAAGCATGCAGGTAGGGTTATAGGATTGTGTTCGTAACTTCAGGTACTGGCCACCTCATCACTTGATTCCATAAATTGACACATTGTGCTGTGGGCAGCAGCTTACGGCCATACCACCCTGAGCACGCCTGACCTCGTCTGATCTCGGAAGCTAAGCAGGGCTGGGCTTGGTTAGTACTTGGATGGGAGACTGCCTGGGAATACCTGGTGCTGTAAGCCTTTCCTTTTCATGTCATTGAACTGCTTTTGATCCAGAGAAGGGGTGTATTAAAAGACCCAAAGCAGCTGCCCATTAATGAGGGCACATTAACGACATTGCTTTTGGCTGTTTTCACCAATGTCTTGTTCTGCTGGCTGAGGCCACCCACAACACACCAGTGCCAGTGCTGCTGGCCGAGGCTAACTACACCACACCAGGCCCTGTGCTGGTTCCTGAGGCCATCTTCAAAAATCCAGGGCCTGTGCTGCTGGATAAATGCTAAACTGAGTCTTTGGGTTCGGGTATTAGGCAAACATGCAGGTAGGGTTATAGGACTGTGTTCGTAACTTCAGGTACTGGCCACCTTATAACTTGATTCCATAAATTGACACATTGTGCTGTGGGCAGTAGCTTACGGCCATACCACCCTGAGCACGCCTGACCTCGTCTGATCTCGGAAGCTTAGCAGGGCTGGGCTTGGTTAGTACTTGGATGGGAGACTGCCTGGGAATACCTGGTGCTGTAAGCCTTTCATTTTCATGTCATTGAACTGCTTTTGATCCAGAGAAGGGGTGTATTAAAAGACCCAAAGCAGCTGCCCATTAATGAGGGCACATTAACGACATTGCTTTTGGCTGTTTTCACCAATGTCTTGTTCTGCTGGCTGAGGCCACCTACAACACACCAGGGCCAGTGCTGCTGGCCGAGGCTAACTACACCACACCAGGCCCTGTGCTGGTTCCTGAGGCCATCTTCAAAAATCCAGGGCCTGTGCTGCTGGATAAATGCTAAACTGAGTCTTTGGGTTAGGGTATTAGGCAAGCATGCAGGTAGGGTTATAGGATTGTGTTCGTAACTTCAGGTACTGGCCACCTCATCACTTGATTCCATAAATTGACACATTGTGCTGTGGGCAGCAGCTTGCGGCCATACCACCCTGAACACCCCTGACCTTGTCTGATCTTGGAAGCTATGCAGGGCTGGGCTTGGTTAGTACTTGGATGGTGTAATGGTTCTTTTTGATTTGGAAGGAAAAGTAAGCGCAGACAGAGTCCTAGGGAGTGTCCAAAAAGTGATTTATTAAACACACACGTATTACAGAGTGCGGGAGGCCGGTCTCCCCTTTCTGTTCGCTACAACAAGCTTTATAGCCTTTATGACGTCAGAACAATTCCTGGAAGTCATCTTCTTCAGAAGAACAACAACCCTTTCCCGGACTTGAAACTAGATGTTTCCCATATATAGTCTGCTAACATATCAACTGTGTACTCGAGTGTGAAAGTGTGATTTATCATATGTCCCCGGCCACCGAAAGTTCAGCGTCCTTATTTGACTTACTGTGAATGTGTTTGATTCTGCGTGCTGTGGCCAATATACTAAGTGGTAAATGATACATGATAATAAGGATGATAACCGAATAATGACAATGATAAGTGATGCAGACTAATGAAGTAATGATGAAATAATGATTGTGCATGTGAATAATAACATAGTGACAGAAAAATAACATTCCTTTACGTGACAATGGGAGACTGCCTGGGAATACCTGGTGCTGTAAGCCTTTCATTTTCATGTCATTGAACTGCTTTTGATCCAGAGAAGGGGTCTATTAAAAGACCCAAAGCAGCTGCCCATTAATGAGGGCACATTAACGACATTGCTTTTGGCTGTTTTCACCAATGTCTTGTTCTGCTGGCTGAGGCCACCTACACCACACCAGGCCCTGTGCTGGTTCCTGAGGCCATCTTCAAAAATCCAGGGCCTGTGCTTCTGGATAAATGCTAAACTGAGTCTTTGGGTTAGGGTATTAGGCAAGCATGCAGGTAGGGTTATAGGATTGTGTTCGTAACTTCAGGTACTGGCCACCTCATCACTTGATTCCATAAATTGACACATTGTGCTGAGGGCAGCAGCTTACGGCCATACCACCCTGAGCACGCCTGACCTCGCCTGATCTCGGAAGCTAAGCAGGGCTGGGCTTGGTTAGTACTTGGATGGGAGACTGCCTGGGAATACCTGGTGCTGTAAGCCTTTCATTTTCATGTCATTGAACTGCTTTTGATCCAGAGAAGGGGTGTATTAAAAGACCCAAAGCAGCTGCCCATTAATGAGGGCACATTAACGACATTGCTTTTGGCTGTTTTCACCAATGTCTTGTTCTGCTGGCTGAGGCCACCTACAACACACCAGGGCCAGTGCTGCTGGCCGAGGCTAACTACACCACACCAGGCCCTGTGCTGGTTCCTGAGGCCATCTTCAAAAATCCAGGGCCTGTGCTGCTGGATAAATGCTAAACTGAGTCTTTGGGTTAGGGTATTAGGCAAGCATGCAGGTAGGGTTATAGGATTGTGTTCGTAACTTCAGGTACTGGCCACCTCATCACTTGATTCCATAAATTGACACATTGTGCTGAGGGCAGCAGCTTACGGCCATACCACCCTGAGCACGCCTGACCTCGTCTGATCTCGGACGCTAAGCAGGGCTGGGCTTGGTTAGTACTTGGATGGGAGACTGCCTTGGAATACCTGGTGCTGTAAGCCTTTCCTTTTCATGTCATTGAACTGCTTTTGATCCAGAGAAGGGGTGTATTAAAAGACCCAAAGCAGCTGCCCATTAATGAGGGCACATTAACGACATTGCTTTTGGCTGTTTTCACCAATGTCTTGTTCTGCTGGCTGAGGCCACCTACAACACACCAGGGCCAGTGCTGCTGGCCGAGGCTAACTACACCACACCAGGCCCTGTGCTGGTTCCTGAGGCCATCTTCAAAAATCCAGGGCCTGTGCTGCTGGATAAATGCTAAACTGAGTCTTTGGGTTAGGGTATTAGGCAAGCATGCAGGTAGGGTTATAGGATTGTGTTCGTAACTTCAGGTACTGGCCACCTCATCACTTGATTCCATAAATTGGCACATTGTGCTGTGGGCAGCAGCTTACGGCCATATCACCCTGAGCACGCCTGACCTCGTCTGATCTCGGAAGCTAAGCAGGGTTGGGCTTGGTTAGTACTTGGATGGGAGACTGCCCGGGAATACCTGGTGCTGTAAGCCTTTCATTTTCATGTCATTGAACTGCTTTTGATCCAGAGAAGGGGTGTATTGAAAGACCCAAAGCAGCTGCCCATTAATGAGGGCACATTAACGACATTGCTTTTGGCTGTTTTCACCAATGTCTTATTCTGCTGGCTGAGGCCACCTACAACACACCAGGGCCAGTGCTGCTGGCCGAGGCTAACTACACCACACCAGGCCCTGTGCTGGTTCCTGAGGCCATCTTCAAAAATCCAGGGCCTGTGCTGCTGGATAAATGCTAAACTGAGTCTTTGGGTTAGGGTATTAGGCAAGCATGCAGGTAGGGTTATAGGATTGTTTTCGTAACTTCAGGTACTGGCTACCTCATCACTTGATTCCATAAATTGGCACATTGTGCTGTGGGCAGCAGCTTACGGCCATACCACCCTGAGCACGCCTGACCTCGTCTGATCTCGGAAGCTAAGCAGGGCTGGGCTTGGTTAGTACTTGGATGGGAGACTGCCTGGGAATACCTGGTGCTGTATGCCTTCAATTTTCATGTCATTGAACTGCTTTTGATCCAGAGAAGGGGTGTATTAAAACACCCAAAGCAGCTGCCCATTAATGACATTGCTTTTGGCTGTTTTCACCAATGTCTTGTTCTGCTGGCTGAGGCCACCTACAACACACCAGGGCCAGTGCTGCTGGCCGAGGCTAACTACACCACACCAGGCCCTGTGCTGGTTCCTGAGGCCATCTTCAAAAATCCAGGGCCTGTGCTGCTGGATAAATGCTAAACTGAGTCTTTGGGTTAGGGTATTAGGCAAGCATGCAGGTAGGGTTATAGGATTGTGTTCGTAACTTCAGGTACTGGCCACCTCATCACTTGATTCCATAAATTGGCACATTGTGCTGTGGGCAGAAGCTTACGGCCATACCACCCTGAGCACGCCTGACCTCGTCTGATCTCGGAAGCTAAGCAGGGTTGGGCTTGGTTAGTACTTGGATGAAGACTGCCTGGGAATACCTGGTGCTGTAAGCCTTTCCTTTTCATGTCATTGAACTGCTTTTGATCCAGAGAAGGGGTGTATTAAAAGACCCAAAGCAGCTGCCCATTAATGAGGGCACATTAACGACATTGCTTTTGGCTGTTTTCACCAATGTCTTGTTCTGCTGGCTGAGGCCACCTACAACACACCAGGGCCAGTGCTGCTGGCCGAGGCTAACTACACCACACCAGGCCCTGTGCTGGTTCCTCAGGCCATCTTCAAAAATCCAGGGCCTGTGCTGCTGGATAAATGCTAAATTGAGTCTTTGGGTTAGGGTATTAGGCAAGCATGCAGGTAGGGTTATAGGATTGTGTTCGTAACTTCAGGTACTGGCCATCTCATCACTTGATTCCATAAATTGACACATTGTGCTGAGGGCAGCAGCTTACGGCCATACCACCCTGAGCACGCCTGACCTCGTCTGATCTCGGAAGCTAAGCAGGGCTGGGCTTGGTTAGTACTTGGATGGGAGACTGCCTGGGAATACCTGGTGCTGTAAGCCTTTCATTTTCATGTCATTGAACTGCTTTTGATCCAGAGAAGGGGTGTATTGAAAGACCCAAAGCAGCTGCCCATTAATGAGGGCACATTAACGACATTGCTTTTTCTGTTTTCATCAATGGCTTGTTCTGCTGGCTGAGGCCACCTACAACACACCAGGCCCTGTGCTGGTTCCTGAGGCCATCTTCAAAAATCCAGGGCCTGTGCTGCTGGATAAATGCTAAACTGAGTGTTTCGGTTAGGGTATTAGGCAAGCATGCAGGTAGGGTTATAGGATTGTGTTCGTAACTTCAGGTACTGGCCACCTCATCACTTGATTCCATAAATTGACACATTCTCCTATGGGTAGCAGCTTACGGCCATACCACCCTGAGCACGCCTGATCTCGGAAGCTAAGCAGGGCTGGGCTTGGTTAGTACTTGGATGGGAGACTGCCTGGGAGTACCTGGTGCTGTAAGCCATTCATGTCATTGAACTGCTTTTGATCCAGAGAAGGGGTGTATTAAAAGACCCAAAGCAGCTGCCCATTAATGAGGGCACATTAACGACATTGCTTTTGGCTGTTTTCACCAATGTCTTGTTCTGCTGGCTGAGGCCACCTACAACACACCAGGGCCAGTGCTGCTGGCCGAGGCTAACTACACCACACCAGGCCCTGTGCTGGTTCCTGAGGCCATCTTCAAAAATCCAGGGCCTGTGCTGCTGGATAAATGCTAAACTGAGTCTTTGGGTTAGGGTATTAGGCAAGAATGCAGGTAGGGTTATAGGATTGTGTTCGTAACTTCAGGTACTGGCCACCTCATCACTTGATTCCATAAATTGACACATTGTGCTGTGGGCAGCAGCTTACGGCCATACCACCCTGAGCACGCCTGACCTCGTCTGATCTCGGACGCTAAGCAGGGCTGGGCTTGGTTAGTACTTGGATGGGAGACTGCCTTGGAATACCTGGTGCTGTAAGCCTTTCATTTTCATGTCATTGAACTGCTTTTGATCCAGAGAAGGGGTGTATTAAAAGACCCAAAGCAGCTGCCCATTAATTAGGGCACATTAACGAAATTGCTTTTGGCTATTTTCACCAATGTCTTGTTCTGCTGGCTGAGGCTAACTACACCACACCAGGCCCTGTGCTGGTTCCTGAGGCCATCTTCAAAAATCCAGGGCCTGTGCTGCTGAATAAATGCTAAACTGAGTCTTTGGGTTAGGGTATTAGGCAAGCATGCAGGTAGGGTTATAGGATTGTGTTCGTAACTTCAGGTACTGGCCACCTCATCACTTGATTCCATAAATTGACACATTGTGCTGATGGGCAGCAGCTTACGGCCATACCACCCTGAGCACGCCTGACCTCGTCTGATCTCGGAAGCTAAGCAGGGCTGGGCTTGGTTAGTACTTGGATGGGAGACTGCCTGGGAATACCTGGTGCTGTAAGCCTTTCATTTTCATGTCATTGAACTGCTTTTGATCCAGAGAAGGGGTGTATTAAAAGACCCAAAGCAGCTGCCCATTAATGAGGGCACATTAACGACATTGCTTTTGGCTGTTTTCACCAATGTCTTGTTCTGCTGGCTGAGGCCACCTACAACACACCAGGGCCAGTGCTGCTGGCCGAGGCTAACTACACCACACCAGGCCCTGTGCTGGTTCCTGAGGCCATCTTCAAAAATCCAGGGCCTGTGCTGCTGGATAAATGCTAAACTGAGTCTTTGGGTTAGGGTATTAGGCAAGCATGCAGGTAGGGTTATAGGATTGTGTTCGTAACTTCAGGTACTGGCCACCTCATCACTTGATTCCATAAATTGACACATTGTGCTGTGGGCAGCAGCTTACGGCCATACCACCCTGAGCACGCCTGACCTCGTCTGATCTCGGAAGCTAAGCAGGGCTTGGGCTTGGTTAGTACTTGGATGGAGACTGCCTGGGAATACCTGGTGCTGTAAGCCTTTCATTTTCATGTCATTGAACTGCTTTTGATCCAGAGAAGGGGTGTATTGAAAGACCCAAAGCAGCTGCCCATTAATGAGGGCACATTAACGACATTGCTTTTGGCTGTTTTCACCAATGTCTTGTTCTGCTGGCTGAGGCCACCTACAACACACCAGGGCCAGTGCTGCTGGCCGAGGCTAACTACACCACACCAGGCCCTGTGCTGGTTCCTGAGGCCATCTTCAAAAATCCAGGGCCTGTGCTGCTGGATAAATGCTAAACTGAGTCTTTGGGTTAGGGTATTAGGCAAGCATGCAGGTAGGGTTATAGGATTGTGTTCGTAACTTCAGGTACTGGCCACCTCATCACTTGATTCCATAAATTGACACATTGTGCTGTGGGCAGCAGCTTACGGCCATACCACCCTGAGCACGCCTGACCTCGTCTGATCTCGGAAGCTAAGCAGGGCTGGGCTTGGTTAGTACTTGGATGGGAGACTGCCTGGGAATACCTGGTGCTGTAAGCCTTTAATTTTCATGTCATTGAACTGCTTTTGATCCAGAGAAGGGGTATTAAAAGACCCAAAGCAGCTGCCCATTAATGAGGGCACATTAACGACATTGCTTTTGGCTGTTTTCACCAATGTCTTGTTCTGCTGGCTGAGGCCACCTACAACACACCAGGGCCAGTGCTGCTGGCCGAGGCTAACTACACCACACCAGGCCCTGTGCTGGTTCCTCAGGCCATCTTCAAAAATCCAGGGCCTGTGCTGCTGGATAAATGCTAAACTGAGTCTTTGGGTTAGGGTATTAGGCAAGCATGCAGGTAGGGTTATAGGATTGTGTTCGTAACTTCAGGTACTGGCCACCTCATCACTTGATTCCATAAATTGACACATTGTGCTGAGGGCAGCAGCTTACGGCCATACCACCCTGAGCACGCCTGACCTCGTCTGATCTCAGAAGCTAAGCAGGGCTGGGCTTGGTTAGTACTTGGATGGGAGACTGCCTGGGAATACCTGGTGCTGTAAGCCTTTCATTTTCATGTCATTGAACTGCTTTTGATCCAGAGATGGGGTGTATTGAAAGACCCAAAGCAGCTGCCCATTAATGAGGGCACATTAACGACATTGCTTTTGGCTGTTTTCACCAATGTCTTGTTCTGCTGGCTGAGACCACCTACAACACACCAGGGCCAGTGCTGCTGGCCGAGGCTAACTACACCACACCAGGCCCTGTGCTGGTTCCTGAGGCCATCTTCAAAAATCCAGGGCCTGTGCTGCTGGATAAATGCTAAACTGAGTCTTTGGGTTACGGGTATTAGGCAAGCATGCAGGTAGGGTTATAGGATTGTGTTCGTAACTTCAGGTACTGGCCACCTCATCACTTGATTCCATAAATTGACACATTGTGCTGTGGGCAGCAGCTTACGGCCATACCACCCTGAGCACGCCTGACCTCGTCTGATCTCGGAAGCTAAGCAGGGCTGGGCTTGGTTAGTACTTGGATGGGAAACTGCCTGGGAATACCTGGTGCTGTAAGCCTTTCATTTTCATGTCATTGAACTGCTTTTGATCCAGAGAAGGGGTGTATTAAAAGACCCAAAGCAGCTGCCCATTAATGAGGGCACATTAACGACATTGCTTTTGGCTGTTTTCACCAATGTCTTGTTCTGCTGGCTGAGGCCACCTACAACACACCAGGGCCAGTGCTGCTGGCCGAGGCTAACTACACCACACCAGGCCCTGTGCTGGTTCCTGAGGCCATCTTCAAAAATCCAGGGCCTGTGCTGCTGGATAAATGCTAAACTGAGTCTTTGGGTTAGGGTATTAGGCAAGCATGCAGGTAGGGTTATAGGATTGTGTTCGTAACTTCAGGTACTGGCCACCTCATCACTTGATTCCATAAATTGACACATTGTGCTGTGGGCAGTAGCTTACGGCCATACCACCCTGAGCACGCCTGACCTCGTCTGATCTCGGAAGCTAAGCAGGGCTGGGCTTGGTTAGTACTTGGATGGGAGACTGCCTGGGAATACCTGGTGCTGTAAGCCTTTCATTTTCATGTCATTGAACTGCTTTTGATCCAGAGAAGGGGTGTATTAAAAGACCCAAAGCAGCTGCCCATTAATGAGGGCACATTAACGACATTGCTTTTGGCTGTTTTCACCAATGTCTTGTTCTGCTGGCTGAGGCCACCTACAACACACCAGGGCCAGTGCTGCTGGCCGAGGCTAACTACACCACACCAGGCCCTGTGCTGGTTCCTGAGGCCATCTTCAAAAATCCAGGGCCTGTGCTGCTGGATAAATGCTATAACTGAGTCTTTGGGTTAGGGTATTAGGCAAGCATGCAGGTAGGGTTATAGGATTGTGTTCGTAACTTCAGGTACTGGCCACCTCATCACTTGATTCCATAAATTGACACATTGTGCTGTGGGCAGCAGCTTACGGCCATACCACCCTGAGCACGCCTGACCTCGTCTGATCTCGGAAGCTAAGCAGGGCTGGGCTTGGTTAGTACTTGGATGGGAGACTGCCTGGGAATACCTGGTGCTGTAAGCCTTTCATTTTCATGTCATTGAACTGCTTTTGATCCAGAGAAGGGGTGTATTAAAAGACCCAAAGCAGCTGCCCATTAATGAGGGCACATTAACGACATTGCTTTTGGCTGTTTTCACCAATGTCTTGTTCTGCTGGCTGAGGCCACCTACAACACACCAGGGCCAGTGCTGCTGGCCGAGGCTAACTACACCACACCAGGCCCTGTGCTGGTTCCTGAGGCCATCTTCAAAAATCCAGGGCCTGTGCTGCTGGATAAATGCTAAACTGAGTCTTTGGGTTAGGGTATTAGGCAAGCATGCAGGTAGGGTTATAGGATTGTGTTCGTAACTTCAGGTACTGGCCACTTCATCACTTGATTCCATAAATTGACACATTGTGCTACGGGCAGCAGCTTGCGGCCATACCACCCTGAGCACGCCTGACCTTGTCTGATCTCGGAAGCTAAGCAGGGCTGGGCTTGGTTAGTACTTGGATGGGAGACTGCCTGGGAATACCTGGTGCTGTAAGCCTTTCATTTTCATATCATTGAACTGCTTTTGATCCAGAGAAGGGGTGTATTAAAAGACCCAAAGCAGCTGCCCATTAATGAGGGCACATTAACGACATTGCTTTTGGCTGTTTTTACCAATGTCTTGTTCTGCTGGCTGAGGCCACCTACAACACACCAGGGCCAGTGCTGCTGGCCGAGGCTAACTACACCACACCAGGCCCTGTGCTGGTTCCTCAGGCCATCTTCAAAATTCCAGGGCCCGTGCTGCTGGATAAAGGCTAAACTGAGTCTTTGGGTTAGGGTATTAGGCAAGCATGCAGGTAGGGTTATAGGATTGTGTTCGTAACTTCAGGTACTGGCCACCTTATCACTTGATTCCATAAATTGACATATTGTGCTGTGGGCAGCAGCTTACGGCCATACCACCCTGAGCACGCCTGACCTCGTCTGATCTCGGAAGCTTAGCAGGGCTGGGCTTGGTTAGTACTCGGATGGGAGACTGCCTGGGAATACCTGGTGCTGTAAGCCTTTCATTTTCATGTCATTGAACTGCTTTTGATCCAGAGAAGGGGTGTATTACAGTTTTTTCTGAATGCTTAAACCCTAACTGTGATTCTTATAGCACAATTTCTAAAACTATTACAGTTTTTTCTGAATGCTTAAACCCTAACTGTGATTCTTATAGCACATTTTCTAAAATTATTAATACTTATAGCAAAACCACTCACTGAGTTTGCAAAACTAAAAGCACAAACACTGCTTTGCACTCAGTTTGCCATTTTGTAACACACACTTTGAAAACCTGTAGCTACAATCCACTGCACAGCACTCTTTTTGCAGAACTGTAAACACAACTCACTGCTTTACACTCAATTTCCAAATGATCAACACACTCCTAGCAAAACTATACACATTTATGGCTATTATTTACACTATTATGCCAACTGTCTGGCACACTGTCACATGTAAAAACTTTTTTAGATAATTAGTTCACTTTGCAATCAGCCCAAGCACTATAATACAGGTAAGCTCTGTGTGTGGAGTACAATGGAGGGAGCAGGAAGAGTGAGAAGTAGAGGAGGCCGAGGAAGAGGACGTGGAGGTGAAGAAGTAGGATGAAGAGGACGACAAGGACAAGGAGGAACAAGAGGAGGACGAGGAGGGGGGAGAGGAGGACGAGGAGGGGGGAAGAGGACGAGGAGGGCGCAGAGGAAGGGTAAGAAGAGTAAGAAATAGAATTGCTGATGACATCAGAGCTACAATAGTGGACCATGTAATCAACCGTGGAATGACCCTGAGGGAAGCTGGTCGACGGGTTCAGCCTAACTCGAGCCGCTACACTGTAGCAAGCATCATAAGGACAATTTGAAATGAGAATCGGTTAGTACAGTCACTTTGCACTAAGATTTGTAGCACTGCCATATGCTAATGAGAAACACAACAATACCATAGATGTAAAAATACTGAAATTGTTACTTTACAGAATTGCTAGATGACCAGATGCTGGGGGCAGAGGAAGCCTGTTCACTGCAGACCAAGAAACCCATATAGTCAATATGGCGATTGCAAATAATCCTATACTTGGAAATAAACACTTGTGTTTGTTTTGATGTGTGTAAATAAACACCAGTACTTGAAGTTTGGATCCCTCCATGTTTACAGACCTATGACAAAAGTATGAGCTCAAACTGACATGGCCTAGCTTGTGCACAGAGAAAGCAAAAGCCAGATGTGTTTTGTATTCATACCATCAGTGTGCAGTTGGCGCATTGTGTGCTTAGTAGATGATGGCTTGTGTGTACTGTTTGATACGAAAACACCATTTTTACGAAGGTGTGAAGAGTTAATCTAGCTGTGTTCGCTTTTGCAAGAGAACTACAATGTTTTGATAATTGGGTGACAGGTTTTCTTATTTGTGTGTAGAGTTTTGCAAAAATAGCCAATAGTTACAAAAAATGTGCTTAAGCAATCAGAAAAAACTGTAATACTTATAGCAAAACCACTCACTGAGTTTGCAAAACTAAAAGCACAAACACTGCTTTGCACTTAGTTTGCCATTTTGTAACACACACTTTGCAAACCTGTAGCTACAATCCACTGCACAGCACTCTTTTTGCAGAACTGTAAACACAACTCACTGCTTTACACTCAATTTCCAAATGATCAATGCACTCCTAGCAAAACTATACACATTTAAGGCCATTATTTACACTATTTTGCCAACTGTCTGGCACACTGTCACATGTGAAAACTTTTTTAGATAATTAGTTCACTTTGCAATCAGCCTAAGCACTATAATACAGGTAAGCTCTGTGTGTGGAGTACAATGGAGGGAGCAGGAAGAGTGAGAAGTAGAGGAGGCCGAGGAAGAGGACGTGGAGGTGAAGAAGTAGGAAGAAGAGGACGACAAGGACAAGGAGGAGCAAGATGAGGACGAGGAGGGGGGAGAGGAGGACGAGGAGGGGGGAGAGGAAGGGTAAGAAGAGTAAGAAATAGAATTGCTGATGACATCAGAGCTACAATAGTGGACCATGTAATCAACTGTGGAATGACCCTGAGGGGAGCTGGCCAACGGGTCCAGCCTAACTCAAGCCGCTACACTGTAGCAAGTATCATAAGGATATTTTGAAATTAGAATCGGTTGGTACAGTCACTTTGCACTAAGATTTGTAGCACTGCCATATGCTGATGAGAAACACAACAATACCATAGATGTAAAAATACTGAAATTGTTACTTTACAGAATTGCTAGACGACCACATGCTGGGGCAGAGGAAGCATGTTCACTGCAGACCAAGAAACCCATATAGTCAATATGGCGATTGCAAATAATCCTATACTTGGTAATAAACACTTGTGTTTGTTTTGATGTGTGTGAATAAACACCAGTACTTGAAGTTTGGATCCGTCTATGCTTATGGATCTATGACAAAAGTATGAGCTCAAACTGACATAGCCTACGTTGTGCACAGAGAAAGCAAAAGCCAGATGTGTTTTGTATTCATACCATCAGTGTGCAGTTGGCGCATTGTGTGCTTAGTAGATGATGGCTTGTGTGTACTGTTTGATACGAAAACACCATTTTTACGAAGGTGTGAAGAGTTAATCTAGCTGTGTTCGCTTTTGCAAGAGAACTACAATGTTTTGATAATTGGGTGACAGGTTTTCTTATTTGTGTGTAGAGTTTTGCAAAAAAAGCCAATAGTTACAAAAAATGTGCTTAAGCAATCAGAAAAAACTGTAAAAGACCCAAAGCAGCTGCCCATTAATGAGGGCACATTAACGACATTGCTTTTGGCTGTTTTCACCAATGTCTTGTTCTGCTGGCTGAGGCCACCTACAACACACCAGGGCCAGTGCTGCTGGCCGAGGCTAACTACACCACACCAGGCCCTGTGCTGGTTCCTGAGGCCATCTTCAAAAATCCAGGGCCTGTGCTGCTGGATAAATGCTAAACTGAGTCTTTGGGTTAGGGTATTAGGCAAGCATGCAGGTAGGGTTATAGGATTGTGTTTGTAACTTCAGGTACTGGCCACCTCATCACTTGATTCCATAAATTGACACATTGTGCTGTAGGCAGCAGCTTACGGCCATACCACCCTGAGCACGCCTGACCTCGTCTGATCTCGGAAGCTAAGCAGGGCTGGGCTTGGTTAGTACTTGGATGGGAGACTGCCTGGGAGTACCTGGTGCTGTAAGCCTTTCATGTCATTGAACTGCTTTTGATCCAGAGAAGGGGTGTATTAAAAGACCCAAAGCAGCTGCCCATTAATGAGGGCACATTAACGACATTGCTTTTGGCTGTTTTCACCAATGTCTTGTTCTGCTAGCTGAGGCCACCTACAACACACCAGGGCCAGTGCTGCTGGCCGAGGCTAACTACACCACACCAGGCCCTGTGCTGGTTCCTGAGGCCATCTTCAAAAATCCAGGGCCTGTGCTGCTGGATAAATGCTAAACTGAGTCTTTGGGTTAGGGTATTAGGCAAGCATGCAGGTAGGGTTATAGGATTGTGTTCGTAACTTCAGGTACTGGCCACCTCATCACTTGATTCCATAAATTGACACATTGTGCTGTGGGCAGCAGCTTACGGCCATACCACCCTGAGCACGCCTGAGCACGCCTGATGTCGTCTGATCTCGGACGCTAAGCAGGCCTGGGCTTGGTTAGTACTTGGATGGGAGACTGCCTTGGAATACCTGGTGCTGTAAGCCTTTAATTTTAATGTCATTGAACTGCTTTTGATCCAGAGAAGGGGTGTATTAAAAGACCCAAAGCAGCTTC
>NC_140441.1:45131707-45151707 GCF_963576455.1 Neolamprologus multifasciatus
GATCCAGAGAAGGGGTGTATTAAAAGACCCAAAGCAGCTGCCCATTAATGAGGGCACATTAACGACATTGCTTTTGGCTGTTTTCACCAATGTCTTGTTCTGCTGGCTGAGGCCACCTACAACACACCAGGGCCAGTGCTGCTGGCCGAGGCTAACTACACCACACCAGGCCCTGTGCTGGTTCCTCAGGCCATCATCCTCAGACAGAACCACTGTCACTGGTCTCCTGTCGGTGGCGCTGTCACTTGGTGTTCGCTCGCTCGCTCTGTGGTATAGTATCGCTTCCTGTTCCTGCTCAAACACAGTGGTGTTTCTGAGTAGCTTATTTGGTTAGCAGTTTAATTAACAACTTTTAAATACATTCTTTTTTCACAGTATAATCTTCACGTGCTTCATCCGAAGCACACTTTCTGTGTACTCACTACCTAATTTATAGTATTCACTCACTGTTTCTGTACTGTTTCGCTAGCTTAGCTCGTAGCCGACCCGTTAGCACCATGGCTACTTCACCTGTCCCTTCTGCACTTTCTTGCTCATTGTGTCAGATGTTTAGTTACTCCTCGGCCTCCTTTAGCAGTAATGATATCTGTAACAAATGTAGCATATTTGCAGCTCTGGAGGCCAGGATTACTGAATTGGAGACTCGGCTTTGCACCCTGCTCTCACCCTTAGCTAGCCAGGCCCCTGTAGCTGGTGCAGCCGAAGATAGCGTAGGCCCCGCTAGCTGTTCCCCGGCAGACCCCAAGCAGCTGGGGAAAGGCTGGGTAACGGTGAGAAGGAAGCGTAGTCCTAAACAGAAGCCCCAGGTACACCACCAACCCGTTCATGTGTCTAACCGTTTTTCCCCACTCGGTGACACACCCGCCGGGGGTCAAACTCTGGTAATTGGTGACTCTGTTCTCAGACATGTGAAGCTAGAGACACCGGCAACCATAGTCAATTGTCTTCCAGGGGCCAGAGCAGGCGACATTGAAGGAAATTTAAAACTGCTGGCTAAGGGTAAACGTAAATTCAATAAAATCATAATTCACGTCGGCAGTAATGACACCCGGTTACGCCAATCGGAGGTCACTAAAATCAATATTGAATCGGTGTGTAACTTTGCCAAAACAATGTCGGACTCTGTAGTTTTCTCTGGTCCCCTCCCCAATCAGACCAGGAGTGACATGTTTAGCCGCATGTTCTCCTTAAATTGCTGGCTGTCTGAGTGGTGTCCCAGAAACGATGTGGGCTTCATAGATAATTGGCAAACCTTCTGGAGGAAACCTGGTCTTGTTAGGAGAGATGGCATCCATCCCACTTTGGATGGAGCAGCTCTCATTTCTAGAAATATCGACAAATTTATTAAACCCCTCAAAACATGACTATCCAGAGTTGGGACCAGGAAGCAGAGCTGCAGTCTTACACGCCTCTCTGCAGCTTCTCTCCTCCTGCTACCCCCCCAAAAACCCATCTCCATAGAGACTGTGTCTGCTTCCAAAAAGACAAAAAACAAACTAAAAACCAGCAACAAACAACTTAAACAATCACAAAGAAAGAACAATACAGTATCCACATCTGAACCAAAGAGTAAAACAGTGAAATGTGGATTATTAAATATTAGGTCTCTCTCCTCCAAGTCTCTGTTAGTACATGACTTAATAATTGATCAACAAATTGATTTACTCTGCCTTACAGAAACCTGGTTGCAGCAGGATGATTATGTTAGTTTAAATGAATCAACACCCCCGAGTCATTCTAACTACCAGAAATCTCGAAGCACAGGTCGAGGGGGTGGTGTGGCAGCAATTTTTCACACCAGTCTATTAATTAATGAAAGACCAAGACAGACTTTTAATTCATTTGAAAGCCTGATGCTTAGCATTGTCCACCCCAGCTGTGAAACTCAGAAACCAGTCTTACTTGTTATCATCTATCGTCCACCTGGGCCTTACACAGAGTTTCTGTCTGATTTCTCAGACTTTATATCTAATTTAGTTCTGAGCTCAGATAAAATAATTATTGTGGGTGATTTTAACATCCATGTAGATGCTAAAAATGACAGCCTCAACATGGCATTTAATCTGTTGTTAGACTCAATTGGTTTCTCTCAAAATGTAAAAGAACCCACCCACCACTTTAATCACACTCTAGATCTTGTTTTAACATATGGCATAGAAACTGAACATTTAACAGTGTTTCCTGAAAACCCTCTCCTGTCTGATCATTTCTTGATAACATTTACATTTACAATAATTGATTACGCAGCAGTGGAGAGTGGACTTTATCAAAGTAGATGTCTTTCTGAAAGCGCTGTAACTAAGTTTAAGAATATAATCCAGCCACTGTTATCATCGTCAATGCCCTGTACCAACACAGAGCAGAGCAGCTATCTGAACGCTACCCCAACAGAGGTCGATTATCTTGTTAATAATTTCACCTCCTCACTACGTACGACTCTGGATACTGTAGCTCCAGTGAAAACTAAGGTCTCTAATCAGAAGTACCTGACCCCGTGGTATAATTCTCAAACACGTACCCTAAAGCAGATGACTCGTAATCTGGAGAGGAAATGGCGTGTCACAAATTTAGAGGATCATCATTTAGCCTGGAGAAATAGTTTGTTGCTTTATAAGAAAGCCCTCCGCAAAGCCAGAACAGCTTACTACTCATCACTGATTGAAGAAAATAAGAACAACCCCAGGTTTCTCTTCAGCACTGTAGCCAGGCTGACAAAAAGTCAGAGCTCTGTTGAGCCAACCATCCCTTTAACGTTAACTAGTGATGACTTCATGAACTTCTTCACAAATAAAATTTTTATCATTAGAGAAAAAATTACAAATAATCATCCCACAGATGTAATATTATCTACAGCTACTCTTAGTTCCATTGATGTTAAGTTAGACTCTTTTTTTCCAATCGATCTTTCTGAGTTAACTTCAATAATTACTTCCTCCAAACCATCAACGTGTCTTTTAGACCCCATTCCTACAAAACTGCTCAAAGAAGTCCTGCCATTGATTAATTCTTCGATCTTATATATGATCAACCTATCTCTAATAATCGGCTATGTACCACAGGCCTTCAAGGTGGCTGCAGTTAAACCTTTACTCAAAAAGCCATCTCTAGACCCAGCAGTCTTAGCTAATTATAGGCCAATCTCCAACCTTCCTTTCATATCAAAAATCCTTGAAAGAGTAGTTGTCAAACAGCTAACAGATCATCTGCAGAGGAATGGTTTATTTGAAGAGTTTCAGTCAGGTTTCAGAGTTCATCACAGCACAGAAACAGCTTTATTGAAGGTTACAAATGATCTTCTTATGGCCTCTGACAGTGGACTCATCTCTGTGCTTGTCCTTCTTGACCTTAGTGCAGCATTCGATACTGTTGACCATAATATTCTATTAGAGCGATTAGAACATGCTGTAGGTATTACAGGTATTGCACTGCAGTGGTTTGTATCATATCTATCTAATAGACTCCAATTTGTGCATGTAAATGGAGAGTCCTCTTCACACACTGAGGTTAATTATGGAGTTCCACAGGGTTCGGTGCTAGGACCAATTCTGTTTACATTATACATGCTTCCCCTAGGCAGCATCATTAGAAGACATAGCATACATTTTCACTGCTATGCAGATGACACCCAGCTCTATCTGTCCATGAAGCCAGATAACACACACCAATTAGTTAAACTGCAGGAATGTCTTAAAGACATAAAGACTTGGATGGCCACTAACCTTCTGCTTCTTAACTCAGATAAAACTGAGGTCATTGTACTCGGCGCTGAAAAGCTTAGAAATATGGTATCTAACCAGATTCTTACTCTGGATGGCATTACCTTGGCCTCCAGTAACACTGTGAGGAACCTTGGAGTCATTTTTGACCAGGATATGTCCTTCAACGCACATATTAAACAAATATGTAAGACTGCGTTCTTCCATTTGCGCAACATCTCTAAAATTAGAAATATCCTGTCTCAGAGTGACGCTGAAAAACTAGTTCATGCATTTATTACTTCCAGGCTAGACTACTGCAATTCATTATTATCAGGATGTCCAAAAAACTCACTGAAAAGCCTTCAGTTAATCCAAAATGCTGCAGCAAGAGTACTGACAGGGACTAGAAGGAGAGAGCATATTTCTCCTGTTTTGGCTTCCCTTCATTGGCTTCCTGTTAAATCCAGAATTGAATTCAAAATCCTGCTCCTCACATACAAGGTCTTAAATAATCAGGCCCCATCTTATCTTAATGACCTTGTAGTACCATATCACCCTATTAGAGCACTTCGCTCCCGCTCTGCAGGCCTACTTGTTGTTCCTAGAGTATTTAAAAGTAGAATGGGAGGGAGAGCCTTCAGTTTTCAGGCCCCTCTTCTGTGGAACCAGCTTCCAGTTTGGATTCAGGAGACAGACACTATCTCTACTTTTAAGATTAGGGTTAAAACCTTCCTTTTTGCTAAAGCATATAGTTAGGGCTGGACCAGGTGACCCTGAATCCTCCCTTAGTTATGCTGCAATAGATGTAGGCTGCCGGGGGATTCCCATGATGCATTGAGTTTTTCCTTTCCAGTCACCTTTCTCACTCACTATGTATTAACAGACCTATCTGTATTGAATCGTATCTGTTATTAATCTCTGTCTCTCTTCCACAGCATGTCTTTATCCTGTCTTCCTTCTCTCACCCCAACCGGTCGCAGCAGATGGCCGCCCCTCCCTGAGCCTGGTTCTGCCGGAGGTTTCTTCCTGTTAAAAGGGAGTTTTTCCTTCCCACTGTCGCCAAAGTGCTTGCTCATAGGGGGTCATATGATTGTTGGGCTTTTCTCTGTATCTATGAAGCGCCTTGAGGCGACATTTGTTGTGATTTGGCGCTATATAAATAAAATTGAATTGAATTGAATTGAATTGAATCTTCAAAAATCCAGGGCCTGTGCTGCTGGATAAATGCTAAACTGAGTCTTTGGGTTAGGGTATTAGGCAAGCATGCAGGTAGGGTTATAGGATTGTGTTCGTAACTTCAGGTACTGGCCACCTCATCACTTGATTCCATAAATTGACACATTGTGCTGTGGGCAGCAGCTTACGGCCATACCACCCTGAGCACGCCTGACCTCGTCTGATCTCGGAAGCTTAGCAGGGCTCGGCTTGGTTAGTACTTGGATGGGAGACTGCCTGGGAGTACCTGGTGCTGTAAGCCATTCATGTCATTGAACTGCTTTTGATCCAGAGAAGGGGTGTATTAAAAGACCCAAAGCAGCTGCCCATTAATGAGGGCACATTAACGACATTGCTTTTGGCTGTTTTCACCAATGTCTTGTTCTTCTAGCTGAGGCCACCTACAACACACCAGGGCCAGTGCTGCTGGCCGAGGCTAACTACACCACACCAAGCCCTGTGCTGGTTCCTGAGGCCATCTTCAAAAATCCAGGGCCTGTGTTGCTGGATAAATGCTAAACTGAGTCTTTGGGTTCGGGTATTAGGCAAGCATGCAGGTAGGGTTATAGGATTGTGTTCGTAACTTCAGGTACTGGACACCTTATAACTTGATTCCATAAATTGACACATTGTGCAGTGGGCAGTATCTTTCGGCCATACCACCCTGAGCACACCTGACCTCGTCTGATCTCGGAAGCTAAGCAGGGCTGGGCTTGGTCAGTACTTGGATGGGAGACTGCCTGGGAATACCTGGTGCTGTAAGCCTTTTATTTTCATGTCATTGAACTGCTTTTGATCCAGAGAAGGGATGTATTAAAAGACCCAAAGCAGCTGCCCATTAATTAGGGCACATTAACGACATTGCTTTTGGCTATTTTCACCAATGTCTTGTTCTGCTGGCTGAGGCCACCTACAACACACAGGGCCAGTGCTGCTGGCCAAGGCTAACTACACCACACCAGGCCCTGTGCTGGTTCCTGAGGCCATCTTCAAAAATCCAGGGCCTGTGCTGCTGAATAAATGCTAAACTGAGTCTTTGGGTTAGGGTATTAGGCAAGCATGCAGGTAGGGTTATAGGATTGTGTTCGTAACTTCAGGTACTGGCCACCTCATCACTTGATTCCATAAATTGACACATTGTGCTGAGGGCAGCAGCTTACGGCCATACCACCCTGAGCACGCCTGACCTCGTCTGATCTCGGAAGCTAAGCAGGGCTGAGCTTGGTTAGTACTTTGATGGGAGTCTGCCTGGGACTACCTGGTGCTGTAAGCCTTTCTTTTTCATGTCATTGAACTGCTTTTGATCCAGAGAAGGGGTGTATTAAAAGACCCAAAGCAGCTGCCCATTAATGAGGGCACATTAACGACATTGCTTTTGGCTGTTTTCACCAATGTCTTGTTCTGCTGGCTGAGGCCACCTACAACACACCAGGGCCAGTGCTGCTGGCCGAGGCTAACTACACCACACCAGGCCCTGTGCTGGTTCCTGAGGCCATCTTCAAAAATCCAGGGCCTGTGCTGCTGGATAAATGCTAAACTGAGTCTTTGGGTTAGGGTATTAGGCAAGCATGCAGGTAGGGTTATAGGACTGTGTTCGTAACTTCAGGTACTGGCCACCTCATCACTTGATTCCATAAATTGACACATTGTGCTGTGGGCAGCAGCTTACGGCCATACCACCCTGAGCACGCCTGACCTCGTCTGATCTCGGAAGCTTAGCAGGGCTGGGCTTGGTTAGTACTTGGATGGGAGACTGCCTGGGAGTACCTGGTGCTGTAAGCCTTTCATGTCATTGAACTGCTTTTGATCCAGAGAAGGGGTGTATTAAAAGACCCAAAGCAGCTGCCCATTAATGAGGGCACATTAACGACATTGCTTTTGGCTGTTTTCACCAATGTCTTGTTCTGCTAGCTGAGGCCACCTACAACACACCACGGCCAGTGCTGCTGGCCGAGGCTAACTACACCACACCAGGCCCTGTGCTGGTTCCTGAGGCCATCTTCAAAAATCCAGGGCCTGTGTTGCTGGATAAATGCTAAACTGAGTCTTTGGGTTAGGGTATTAGGCAAGCATGCAGGTAGGGTTATAGGATTGTGTTCGTAACTTCAGGTACTGGCCACCTCATCACTTGATTCCATAAATTGACACATTGTGCTGTGGGCAGCAGCTTACGGCCATACCACCCTGAGCACGCCTGATCTCGTCTGATCTCGGACGCTAAGCAGGGCTGGGCTTGGTTAGTACTTGGATGGGAGACTGCCTTGGAATACCTGGTGCTGTAAGCCTTTCATTTTCATGTCATTGAACTGCTTTTGATCCAGAGAAGGGGTGTATTAAAAGACCCAAAGCAGCTGCCCATTAATGAGGGCACATTAACGACATTGCTTTTGGCTGTTTTCACCAATGTCTTGTTCTGCTGGCTTAGGCCACCTACAACACACCAGGGCCAGTGCTGCTGGCCGAGGCTAACTACACCACACCAGGCCCTGTGCTGGTTCCTGAGGCCATCTTCAAACATCCAGGGCCTGTGCTGCTGGATAAATGCTAAACTGAGTCTTTGGGTTAGGGTATTAGGCAAGCATGCAGGTAGGGTTATAGGATTGTGTTCGTAACTTCAGGTACTGGCCACCTCATCACTTGATTCCATAAATTGGCACATTGTGCTATGGGCAGCAGCTTACGGCCATACCACCCTGAGCATGCCTGACCTCGTCTGATCTCGGAAGCTAAGCAGGGTTGGGCTTGGTTAGTACTTGGATGAAGACTGCCTGGGAATACCTGGTGCTGTAAGCCTTTCATTTTCATGTCATTGAACTGCTTTTGATCCAGAGAAGGGGTGTATTAAAGACCCAAAGCAGCTGCCCATTAATGAGGGCACATTAACGACATTGCTTTTGGCTTTTTTCACCAATGTCTTATTCTGCTGGCTGAGGCCACCTACAACACACCAGGGCCAGTGCTGCTGGCCGAGGCTAACTACACCACACCAGGCCCTGTGCTGGTTCCTGAGGCCATCTTCAAAAATCCAGGGCCTGTGCTGCTGGATAAATGCTAAACTGAGTCTTTGGGTTAGGGTATTAGGCAAGCATGCAGGTAGGGTTATAGGATTGTGTTCGTAACTTCAGGTACTGGCTACCTCATCACTTGATTCCATAAATTGGCACATTGTGCTGTGGGCAGCAGCTTACGGCCATACCACCCTGAGCACGCCTGACCTCGTCTGATCTCGGAAGATAAGCAGGGCTGGGCTTGGTTAGTACTTGGATGGGAGACTGCCTGGGAATACCTGGTGCTGTAAGCCTTTAATTTTCATGTCATTGAACTGCTTTTGATCCAGAGAAGGGGTGTATTAAAAGACCCAAAGCAGCTGCCCATTAATGAGGGCACATTAACGACATTGCTTTTGGCTGTTTTCACCAATGTCTTGTTCTGCTGGCTGAGGCCACCTACAACACACCAGGGCCAGTGCTGCTGGCCGAGGCTAACTACACCACACCAGGCCCTGTGCTGGTTCCTGAGGCCATCTTCAAAAATCCAGGGCCTGTGCTGCTGGATAAATGCTAAACTGAGTCTTTGGGTTAGGGTATTAGGCAAGCATGCAGGTAGGGTTATAGGATTGTGTTCGTAACTTCAGGTACTGGCCACCTCATCACTTGATTCCATAAATTGACACATTGTGCTGTGGGCAGAAGCTTACGGCCATACCACCCTGAGCACGCCTGACCTCGTCTGATCTCGGAAGCTTAAGCAGGGCTTGGGCTTGGTTAGTACTTGGATGGAGACTGCCTGGGAATACCTGGTGCTGTAAGCCTTTCCTTTTCATGTCATTGAACTGCTTTTGATCCAGAGAAGGGGTGTATTAAAAGACCCAAAGCAGCTGCCCATTAATGAGGGCACATTAACGACATTGCTTTTGGCTGTTTTCACCAATGTCTTGTTCTGCTGGCTGAGGCCACCTACAACACACCAGGGCCAGTGCTGCTGGCCGAGGCTAACTACACCACACCAGGCCCTGTGCTGGTTCCTGAGGCCATCTTCAAAAATCCAGGGCCTGTGCTGCTGGATAAATGCTAAACTGAGTCTTTGGGTTAGGGTATTAGGCAAGCATGCAGGTAGGGTTATAGGATTGTGTTCGTAACTTCAGGTACTGGCCACCTCATCACTTGATTCCATAAATTGACACATTGTGCTGTGGACAGCAGCTTACGGCCATACCACCCTGAGCACGCCTGACCTCGTCTGATCTCGGAAGCTAAGCAGGGCTGGGCTTGGTTAGTACTTGGATGGGAGACTGCCTGGGAAGACCTGGTGCTGTAAGCCTTTCATTTTCATGTCATTGAACTGCTTTTGATCCAGAGAAGGGGTGTATTGAAAACACCCAAAGCAGCTGCCCATTAATGAGGGCACATTAACGACATTGCTTTTGGCTGTTTTCACCAATGTCTTGTTCTGCTGGCTGAGGCCACCTACAACACACCAGGGCCAGTGCTGCTGGCCGAGGCTAACTACACCACACCAGGCCCTGTGCTGGTTCCTGAGGCCATCTTCAAAAATCCAGGGCCTGTGCTGCTGGATAAATGCTAAACTGAGTCTTTGGGTTAGGGTATTAGGCAAGCATGCAGGTAGGGTTATAGGATTGTGTTCGTAACTTCAGGTACTGGCCACCTCATCACTTGATTCCATAAATTGACACATTGTGCTGAGGGCAGCAGCTTACGGCCATACCACCCTGAGCACGCCTGACCTCGTCTGATCTCGGAAGCTAAGCAGGGTTGGGCTTGGTTAGTACTTGGATGAAGACTGCCTGGGAATACCTGGTGCTGTAAGCCTTTCCTTTTCATGTCATTGAACTGCTTTTGATCCAGAGAAGGGGTGTATTAAAAGACCCAAAGCAGCTGCCCATTAATGAGGGCACATTAACGACATTGCTTTTGGCTGTTTTCACCAATGTCTTGTTCTGCTGGCTGAGGCCACCTACAACACACCAGGGCCAGTGCTGCTGGCCGAGGCTAACTACACCACACCAGGCCCTGTGCTGGTTCCTGAGGCCATCTTCAAAAATCCAGGGCCTGTGCTGCTGGATAAATGCTAAACTGAGTCTTTGGGTTAGGGTATTAGGCAAGCATGCAGGTAGGGTTATAGGATTGTGTTCGTAACTTCAGGTACTGGCCACCTCATCGCTTGATTCCATAAATTGACACATTGTGCTGTGGGGAGCAGCTTACGGCCATACCACCCTGAGCACGCCTGACCTCGTCTGATCTCGGAAGCTAAGCAGAGTTGGGCTTGGTTAGTACTTGGATGGGAGACTGCCTGGGAGTACCTGGTGCTATAAGCCTTTCCTATCATTGAACTGCTTTTGATCCAGAGAAGGGCTGTATTAAAAGACCCAAAGCAGCTGCCCATTAATGAGGGCACATTAACGACATTGCTTTTGGCTGTTTTCACCAATGTCTTGTTGTGCTGGCTGAGGCCACCTACAACACACCAGGGCCAGTGCTGCTGGCCGAGGCTAACTACACCACACCAGGCCCTGTGCTGGTTCCTGAGGCCAATTTCAAAAATCCAGGGCCTGTGCTGCTGGATAAATGCTAAACTGAGTCTTTGGGTTAGGGTATTAGGCAAGCATGCAGGTAGGGTTATAGGATTGTGTTCGTAACTTCAGGTACTGGCCACCTCATCACTTGATTCCATAAATTGGCACATTGTGCTGTGGGCAGCAGCTTACGGCCATACCACCCTGAGCACGCCTGACCTCGTCTGATCTCAGAAGTTAAGCAGGGCTGGGCTTGGTTAGTACTTGGATGGGAGACTGCCTGGGAATACCTGGTGCTGTAAGCCTTTCATTTTCATGTCATTGAACTGCTTTTGATCCAGAGAAGGGGTGTATTACAGTTTTTTCTGAATGCTTAAACCCTAACTGTGATTCTTATAGCACAATTCCTAAAACTATTAACACTTATAGCAAAACCACTCACTGAGTTTGCAAAACTAAAAGCACAAACATTGCTTTGCACTCAGTTTGCAATTTTGTAACACACACTTTGCAAAACTGTAGGCACAACTCACTGCTTACACTCAATTACCAAATTTCCAACACACTCCTAGCAAAATTATACACATGTATGGCTATCATTAACACTATTTTGCCAACTGTCTGGCACACTTTCACATGTGAAAACTGTTTTAGATAATTAGTCCACTTTGCAATCAGCCTAAGCACTATAAACAGGCCACAGGTAAGCTGTCTATGTGGAGTACAATGGAAGGAGCAGTAAGAGTGAGAAGAGTGAGAATCAGAGGAGGCCGAGGGAGAGGACGTGGAGGTGAAGAAGTTGGAGGAAGAGGACGTGGAGGTGAAGAAGCAAGAGGGTTAGAGGAAGTTAGAGGAAGAGGACAAAGAGGAGCAAGAAGAGGACGAGGAGGGGAAAGAGGAAGGGTAAGAAGAGTAAGAAACAGAATAACTGATGACATCAGGGCTACAATAGTGGACCATGTCATCAACCGTGGGATGACCCTGAGGGAAGCTGGCCAACGGGTTCAGCCTAAACTGAGCCGCTACACTGTGGCAAGCATCATTAGGACATTTCGAAATGAGAATCGGTAAGTACTTTGTAGCACTGCCATACTCTAATGAGAAACACAACAGTACCATACATGCAAAAATACTGAAATTGTTACTTTACAGAATTGCTAGACGTCCAGATGTTGGGGGCAGAGGCAGAATGTTCAATTGACATCTGTACACAGAGAAAGCAAAAGCCAGATGTGTTTTGTATTCATACCATCAGTGTGCAGTTGGCGCATTGTGTGCTTAGTAGATGATGGCTTGTGTGTACTGTTTGATACGAAAACACCATTTTTACAAAGGTGTGAAGAGTTAATCTAGCTGTGTTCGCTTTTGCAAGAGAACTACAATGTTTTGATAATTGGGTGACAGGTTTTCTTATTTGTGTGTAGAGTTTTGCAAAAATAGCCAA
The DNA here is from genome assembly GCF_963576455.1 of Neolamprologus multifasciatus. NCBI lineage: Eukaryota > Metazoa > Chordata > Actinopteri > Cichliformes > Cichlidae > Neolamprologus > Neolamprologus multifasciatus. Next base: position 45,143,601 of record NC_140441.1, read on the forward strand.
TAGTTACAAAAAATGTGCTTAAGCAATCAGGAAAAACTGTAAAAGACCCAAAGCAGCTGCCCATTAATGAGGGCACATTAACGACATTGCTTTTGGCAGTTTTCACCAATGTCTTGTTCTGCTGGCTGAGGCCACCTACAACACACCAGGGCCAGTGCTGCTGGCCAAGGCTAACTACACCACACCAGGCCCTGTGCTGGTTCCTGAGGCCATCTTCAAAAATCCAGGGCCTGTGCTGCTGGATAAATGCTAAACTGAGTCTTTGGGTTAGGGTATTAGGCAAGCATGCAGGTAGGGTTATAGGATTGTGTTCGTAACTTCAGGTACTGGCCACCTCATCACTTGATTCCATAAATTGACACATTGTGCTGTGGCCAGCAGCTTACGGCCATACCACCCTGAGCACGCCTGATCTCGGAAGCTAAGCAGGGCTGGGCTTGGTTAGTACTTGGATGGGAGACGCCTGGGAGTACCTGGTGTTGTAAGCCTTTAATTTTCATGTCATTGAACTGCTTTTGATCCAGAGAAGGGGTGTATTAAAAGACCCAAAGCAGCTGCCCATTAATGAGGGCACATTAACGACATTGCTTTTGGCTGTTTTCACCAATGTCTTGTTCTGCTGGCTGAGGCCACCTACAACACACCAGGGCCAGTGCTGGTGGCTGAGGCTAACTACACCACACCAGACCCTGTGCTGGTTCCTGAGGCCATCTTCAAAAATCCAGGGCCTGTGCTGCTGGATAAATGCTAAACTGAGTCTTTGGGTTAGGGTATTAGGCAAGCATGCAGGTAGGGTTAAAGGATTGTCTTTGTAACTTCAGGTACTGGCCACCTCATCACTTGATTCCATAAATTGACACATTCTCCTATGGGCAGCAGCTTACGGCCATACCACCCTGCGCACGCCTGACCTCGTCTGATCTCGGAAGCTAAGCAGGGCTGTGCTTGGTTAGTACTTGGATGGGGGAATCCCTGGTGCTGTAAGCCTTTCATGTCATTGAACTGCTTTTGATCCAGAGAAGGGGTGTATTAAAAGACCCAAAGCAGCTGCCCATTAATGAGGGCACATTAACGACATTGCTTTCGGCTGTTTTCACCAATGTCTTGTTCTGCTGGCTGAGGCCACCTACAACACACCAGGGCCAGTGCTGATGGCCGAGGCTAACTACACCACACCAGGCCCTGTGCTGGTTCCTGAGGCCATCTTCAAAAATCCAGGGCCTGTGCTGCTGGATAAATGCTAAACTGAGTCTTTGGGTTAGGGTATTAGGCAAGCATGCAGGTAGGGTTATAGGATTGTGTTCGTAACTTCAGGTACTGGCCACCTCATCACTTGATTCCATAAATTGACACATTGTGCTGTGGGCAGCTGCTTACGGCCATACCACCCTGAGCACGCCTGACCTCGTCTGATCTCGGAAGCTAAGCAGGGCTGTGCTTGGTTAGTACTTGGATGGGAGACTGCCTGGGAATGAATGGTGCTGTAAGCCTTTCATGTCATTGAACTGCTTTTGATCCAGAGAAGGGGTGTATTAAAAGACCCAAAGCAGCTGCCCATTAATGAGGGCACATTAACGACATTGCTTTTGGCTGTTTTCACCAATGTCTTGTTCTGCTGGCTGAGGCCACCTACAACACACCAGGGCCAGTGCTGATGGCCGAGGCTAACTACACCACACCAGGCCCTGTGCTGGTTCCTGAGGCCATCTTCAAAAATCCAGGGCCTGTGCTGCTGGATAAATGCTAAACTGAGTCTTTGGGTTAGGGTATTAGGCAAGCATGCAGGTAGGGTTATAGGATTGTGTTCGTAACTTCAGGTACTGGCCACCTCATCACTTGATTCCATAAATTGACACATTGTGCTGAGGACAGTAGCTTACGGCCATACCACCCTGAGCACACCTGACCTCGTCTGATCTCGGAAGTTAAGCAGGGCAGGGCTTGGTTAGTACTTGGATGTGAGACTGCCTGGGAATACCTGGTGCTGTAAGCCTTTCATTTTCATGTCATTGAACTGCTTTTGATCCAGAGAAGGGGTGTATTACAGTTTTTTCTGATTGCTTAAGCACATTTTTTGTAACTATTGGCTATTTTTGCAAAACTCCACACACAAATAAGAAAACCTGTCACCCAATTATCAAAACATTGTAGTTCTCTTGCAAAAGCGAACACAGCTAGATTAACTCTTCACACCTTCGTAAAAATGGTGTTTTCGTATCAAACAGTACACACAAGCCATCATCTACTAAGCACACAATGCGCCAACTGCACACTGATGGTATGAATACAAAACACATCTGGCTTTTGCTTTCTCTGTGTACAGATGTCAATTTGAGGTCACACTTTTGTCATAGTGTCATGTAAACATACAAGGATCCGAACTTCAAGTATTGGTGTTTATTCACACTCATCAAAACCAAGACAAAGTCAGAACACAAAATAGGAATTTCACAAAAAAAAGGGAAAAAAAAGACAATCAGCCTACATCATGTCGTCTTTCTGGGTCCGTCCACAAAATTTCGTCCACATCGCATGCAATATCCTCCAGTCCAAGGCACCGGGGAAAATATCTCCTTGAATGCCGTATCCAGGCCTGACATGATGCCTGGTCAATATCTCCACATGCCTCCTCCATTGCCTGTAAAAGGGCTACCTGTTGATGAGGATGACGGTCGTACACTTTCCAGCGCCAGGCAGAGAAGAACTCCTCGATGGGATTTAAGAATGGAGAGTATGGAGGGAGGTTGAGTGCCATGAAGGATGGGTGGACTGTAAACCAGTTGCGGACCAAAGCAGCCCTATGGAAACTAACATTGTCCCATATGATGACATATCGGGTCTGCTCTGGTCTCTGAACAGTGAGCATGTCATGCAAGGTGTCCAGGAATGCAATAATGTGTGCAGTGTTGTATGGGCCTATGGTTGCATGATGGTGAACAACACCATTTTGGCTTATAGCTGCACACATGGTTATGTTACCACCACGTTGTCCTGGGACATTGATGATGGCACGGTGTCCAATTATGTTCCTGCCACATCTCCTGGTTTTACTGAGGTTAAAACCGGCCTCATCTACAAAAAGTAGCTCATGTCCCGTTGCATCTGCTTCTACTTCCATCACTCTCTGGACAAGACAAAACAAATGCAACACATCAGGCCCATGCACAGCACTACAGTATGCACTTCCAAATTCAGAACCAATGACACTAGCTTACCTGCACATAGTCATATCGCAGTTGCTTTACACGTTCTGTGTTTCTCTCGAAAGGAACTCTGTAAATTTGCTTCATTCTTATTCTGTGGCGCGCAAGTACACGACTTAGTGTAGAAATGCTTGCACTGTGTATATTTTGAAAGATGGTGTCATTATCAATTATGCGCTGCTGTATTTCGCGCAGTCTTATTGCATTATTGGCAATCACCATGTTCACTATATGGGTCTCTTGCTCTAGAGTGAACATTCTGCCTCTGCCCCCAACATCTGGACGTCTAGCAATTCTGTAAAGTAACAATTTCAGTATTTTTGCATGTATGGTACTGTTGTGTTTCTCATTAGAGTATGGCAGTGCTACAAAGTACTTACCGATTCTCATTTCGAAATGTCCTAATGATGCTTGCCACAGTGTAGCGGCTCAGTTTAGGCTGAACCCGTTGGCCAGCTTCCCTCAGGGTCATCCCATGGTTGATGACATGGTCCACTATTGTAGCCCTGATGTCATCAGTTATTCTGTTTTTTACTCTTCTTACCCTTCCTCTTTCCCCTCCTCGTCCTCTTCTTGCTCCTCTTTGTCCTCTTCCTCTAACTTCCTCTAACCCTCTTGCTTCTTCACCTCCACGTCCTCTTCCTCCAACTTCTTCACCTCCACGTCCTCTTCCTCCAACTTCTTCACCTCCACGTCCTCTCCCTCGGCCTCCTCTGATTCTCACTCTTCTCACTCTTACTGCTCCTTCCATTGTACTCCACATAGACAGCTTACCTGTGGCCTGTTTATAGTGCTTAGGCTGATTGCAAAGTGGACTAATTATCTAAAACAGTTTTCACATGTGAAAGTGTGCCAGACAGTTGGCAAAATAGTGTTAATGATAGCCATACATGTGTATAATTTTGCTAGGAGTGTGTTGGAAATTCGGTAATTGAGTGTAAGCAGTGAGTTGTGCCTACAGTTTTGCAAAGTGTGTGTTACAAAATTGCAAACTGAGTGCAAAGCAGTGTTTGTGCTTTTAGTTTTGCAAACTCAGTGAGTGGTTTTGCTATAAGCGTTAATAGTTTTAGGAATTGTGCTATAAGAATCACAGTTAGGTTTAAGCATTCAGAAAAAACTGTAAAAGACCCAAAGCAGCTGCCCATTAATGAGGGCACATTAACGACATTGCTTTTGGCTGTTTTCACCAATGTCTTGTTCTGCTGGCTGAGGCCACCTAAAACACACCAGGGCCAGTGCTGCTGGCCGAGGCTAACTACACCACACCAGGCCCTGTGCTGGTTCCTGAGGCCATCTTCAAAAATCCAGGGCCTGTGCTGCTGGATAAATGCTAAACTGAGTCTTTGGGTTAGGGTATTAGGCAAGCATGCAGGTAGGGTTATAGGATTGTGTTCGTAACTTCAGGTACTGGCCACCTCATCACTTGATTCCATAAATTGACACATTGTGCTGTGGACAGCAGCTTACGGCCATACCACCCTGAGCACACCTGACCTCGTCTGATCTCGGAAGCTAAGCAGGGCTGGGCTTGGTTAGTACTTGGATGGGAGACTGCCTGGGAATACCTGGTGCTGTAAGCCTTTCATTTTCATGTCATTGAACTGCTTTTGATCCAGAGAAGGGGTGTATTAAAAGACCCAAAGCAGCTGCCCATTAATGAGGGCACATTAACGACATTGCTTTTGGCTGTTTTCACCAATGTCTTATTCTGCTGGCTGAGGCCACCTACAACACACCAGGGCCAGTGCTGCTGGCCGAGGCTAACTACACCACACCAGGCCCTGTGCTGGTTCCTCAGGCCATCTTCAAAAATCCAGGGCCTGTGCTGCTGGATAAATGCTAAACTGAGTCTTTGGGTTAGGGTATTAGGCAAGCATGCACGTAGGGTTATAGGATTGTGTTCGTAACTTCAGGTACTGGCCACCTCATCACTTGATTCCATAAATTGACACATTGTGCTGTGGGCAGCAGCTTACGGCCATACCACCCTGACCACGCCTGACCTCGTCTGATCTCGGAAGCTAAGCAGGGCTGGACTTGATTAGTACTTGGATGGGAGACTGCCTGGGAATACCTGGTGCTGTAAGCCTTTAATTTTCATGTCATTGAACTGCTTTTGATCCAGAGAAGCGGTGTATTAAAAGACCCAAAGCAGCTGCCCATTAATGAGGGCACATTAACGACATTGCTTTTGGCTGTTTTCACCAATGTCTTGTTCTGCTGGCTGAGGCCACCTACAACACACAGGGCCAGTGCTGCTGGCCGAGGCTAACTACACCACACCAGGCCCTGTGCTGGTTCCTGTGGCCATCTTCAAAAATCCAGGGCCTGTGCTGCTGGATAAATGCTAAACTGAGTCTTTGGGTTAGGGTATTAGGCAAGCATGCAGGTAGGGTTATAGGATTGTGTTCGTAACTTCAGGTACTGGAAACCTCATCGCTTGATTCCATAAATTGACACATTGTGCTGTGGGCAGCAGCTTACGGGCATACCACCCTGAGCACGCCTGACCTCGTCTGATCTCGGAAGCTAAGCAGGGCTGGGCTTGGTTAGTACTTGGATGGGAGACTGCCTGGGAATACCTGGTGCTGTAAGCCTTTCATTTTCATGTCATTGAACTGCTTTTGATCCAGAGAAGGGGTGTATTAAAAGACCCAAAGCAGCTGCCCATTAATGAAGACACATTAACGACATTGCTTTTGGCTGTTTTCACCAATGTCTTGTTCTGCTGGCTGAGGCCACCTACAACACACCAGGGCCAGTGCTGCTGGCCGAGGCTAACTACACCACACCAGGCCCTGTGCTGGTTCCTGAGGCCATCTTCAAAAATCCAGGGCCTGTGCTGCTAGATAAATGCTAAACTGAGTCTTTGGGTTAGGGTATTAGGCAAGCATGCAGGTAGGGTTATAGGATTGTGTTCGTAACTTCAGGTACTGGCCACCTCATCACTTGATTCCATAAATTGACACATTGTGCTGTGGGCAGCAGCTTACGGCCATACCACCCTGAGCACGCCTGACCTCGTCTGATCTCGGAAGCTAAGCAGGGCTGGGCTTGGTTAGTACTTGGATGGGAGACTGCCTGGGAATACCTGGTGCTCTAAGCCTTTCATTTTCATGTCATTGAACTGCTTTTGATCCAGAGAAGGGGTGTATTACAGTTTTTTCTGAATGCTTAAACCCTAACTGTGATTCTTATAGCACAATTCCTAAAACTATTAACACTTATAGCAAAACCACTCACTGAGTTTGCAAAACTAAAAGCACAAACACTGCTTTGCACTCAGTTTGCAATTTTGTAACACACACTTTGCAAAACTGTAGGCACAACTCACTGCTTACACTCAATTACCAAATTTCCAACACACTCCTAGCAAAATTATACACATGTATGGCTATCATTAACACTATTTTGCCAACTGTCTGGCACACTTTCACATGTGAAAACTGTTTTAGATAATTAGTCCACTTTGCAATCAGCCTAAGCACTATAAACAGGCCACAGGTAATCTGTCTATGTGGAGTACAATGGAAGGAGCAGTAAGAGTGAGAAGAGTGAGAATCAGAGGAGGCAGAGGGAGAGGACGTGGAGGTGAAGAAGTTGGAGGAAGAGGACGTGGAGGTGAAGAAGCAAGAGGGTTAGAGGAAGTTAGAGGAAGAGGACAAAGAGGAGCAAGAAGAGGACGAGGAGGGGAAAGAGGAAGGGTAAGAAGAGTAAGAAACAGAATAACTGATGACATCAGGGCTACAATAGTGGACCATGTCATCAACCATGGGATGACCCTGAGGGAAGCTGGCCAACGGGTTCAGCCTAAACTGAGCCGCTACACTGTGGCAAGCATCATTAGGACATTTCGAAATGAGAATCGGTAAGTACTTTGTAGCACTGCCATACTCTAATGAGAAACACAACAGTACCATACATGCAAAAATACTGAAATTGTTACTTTACAGAATTGCTAGACGTCCAGATGTTGGGGGCAGAGGCAGAATGTTCAATTGACATCTGTACACAGAGAAAGCAAAAGCCAGATGTGTTTTGTATTCATACCATCAGTGTGCAGTTGGCGCATTGTGTGCTTAGTAGATGATGGCTTGTGTGTACTGTTTGATACGAAAACACCATTTTTACGAAGGTGTGAAGAGTTAATCTAGCTGTGTTCGCTTTTGCAAAAGAACTACAATGTTTTGATAATTGGGTGACAGGTTTTCTTATTTGTGTGTAGAGTTTTGCAAAAATAGCCAATAGTTACAAAAAATGTGCTTAAGCAATCAGAAAAAACTGTAAAAGACCCAAAGCAGCTGCCCATTAATGAGGGCACATTAACGACATTGCTTTTGGCTGTTTTCACCAATGTCTTGTTCTGCTGGCTGAGGCCACCTACAACACACCAGGGCCAGTGCTGCTGGCCGAGGCTAACTACACCACACCAGGCCCTGTGCTGGTTCCTCAGGCCATCTTCAAAAATCCAGGGCCTGTGCTGCTGGATAAATGCTAAACTGAGTCTTTGGGTTAGGGTATTAGGCAAGCATGCAGGTAGGGTTATAGGATTGTGTTCGTAACTTCAGGTACTGGCCACCTCATCACTTGATTCCATAAATTGACACATTGTGCTGTAGGCAGCAGCTTACGGCCATACCACCCTGAGCACGCCTGACCTCGTCTGATCTCGGAAGCTTAGCAGGGCTGGGCTTGGTCAGTACTTGGATGGGAGACTTCCTGGGACTACCTGGTGCTGTAAGCCTTTTATTTTCATGTCATTGAACTGCTTTTGATCCAGAGAAGGGGTGTATTAAAAGACCCAAAGCAGCTTCCCATTAATTAGGGCACATTAACGAAATTGCTTTTGGCTATTTTCACCAATGTCTTGTTCTGCTGGCTGAGGCCACCTACAACACACAGGG